>NC_083639.1:12142497-12287497 GCF_963576545.1 Limanda limanda
TGCAGCTGCGCTCTGATTCTATTGGCTGAAAGGCTCCCTGTGCCTTATAGCGAATGTGCCGCCAGTCAGAATCAAGGGGTCAAAGGTCGAGACTCGTGGAAATGAGGCAATTGAGTCTGGACTGCCTTTTACAGCACAGCCACAATACCATCATTCTGTACTCACAGGGGTGCACATGAGAAAGAGAGAGAGAGGCAGAGAGAGCTGAGATAAATGGAATACATCTTGAATCCTGAATTCACTAGTCAAAAATATATAATTCTGGTTCATTATAACCTGTATTTCATTTGAGCAATTACATTTTTATTTTCTTTGATGACAACATCTGGATGATGATAACAATAATCCGTGTCACAGCAGCAAAGGGGATAGTGAAAATAGACACATCAGTAAAAGTAATGAAAAACGTAAAGATACAATAAGAACACAAAAAATATAAACAATTTGAAAATAATATACACAGTGTAACTGGATTGCACCTATGGAAAGCCTTAATAATAATAAGTAAAGCCTCTAATTTTCTTGATAACCTGTGTGATTACTGCACTGCTTGTGTTCCTTGGTCCATGTCAAAGTCAAGTCAAATCCATACAATTGCATATTTGAGTCCACATGAGAATACAGGAGAAAACTGTACAGAAAATCACGTAAACTCTTCTTTAAATGAGTATCATTTGTTCAATTACTTTTTTCATTTTATTTAGAAAACAAAATAATGTGATTTATTTCAAATTTTTGAAGGCAACAAAAGTGGACAATGATTTAATCTTGATTTGAATACCATTTACTTTTTTATTTGTTTACTCATTAAGACCTAAAAGGAAAATGCATGTTCTAATTTTTAGCATAAAATGAAATGATTGAATGTTTCCTATCTTCCTAAATTGAATGAAACATTTGACTGCGAGATGATACCAAACTCACACCTCTAGACTAGAGACGCCAGAGCAGTCCAACAACCCCAACAGGTCTGACTTTGAGGGCTATGGGCTGTCCAAAACTTTCTGTGATGCCTCTGAAGTCAAACTGTTCTTCAAGTGTCCCCCCCCCCCCCCACTGCTATCACTGCCTCGATCCCCAAGCTTCTGTCTTTGTCAGAACGAAACGCCCTCCATCTTCCAGACGGAGGCAGGGGGGGGCGGAGGTGAGGCTGTCAGCAGTGGCAGCACCTGGCTGAGCAGCAGCCTTGATCAAGGCCTTGTACTGGACATGAACATGGAACCCTGTGCTGCTCAGTCGGAGACACTGTTACAGGACAGGGCTGACAGACAACGCCATAACTGTCTCCCTGCCGTCTTTGAATGTCCTTTTAAAACAGCCAGATGCAGGAGACAGGAGTGGGATGGTTATCCTTCTTTTTGTCTTCCTCCTGACAGGTCAAAGACGGTTTCCTCTCAGGTTGGTCTTTGCACACCTCCCTTTTTTGTTCTTATTTTACTCTTCTCAAGCATAAAGAATAAGCTAAAATCACTCATCAAATAATGGGGGTAATTTTTTTGCTTTCAACTTTTTTTCCCTTCTTCCTTTCAACCTCCACTACAGCTGTGGCAGGAATCTGCCTCCAACCCCCTCTTCCTATCCCTCCATCCCCAAGCCCATCCACCGCACACTGTTTTCTGTTGCCTCTCTTGTGGGATTACTTTTCACAGAGGGAGGAAGAGAGGTGGAGAGCTGGAAAGAGAGAAGAGCGGGTCCAGAAAAGAACCCTAAAATAACTGTCATGCAAGTGGACAGGCAGTGATTAAGGATTTAACTGATCATCCCGGGGCTGACAGTGAACCAGCTATTATCTAGCAGGAATCAAACGCTGCTCAAAGCCCTGGGAGGCTCTGTTCACCTCTCAGCATCTCTCAGCTCCTCTCAGAGGCCTGGCCAACATGAAAGGAGACGTCAGGGTCTGGCAGCTGACAAGCCATGGAGAGCGAGCGAGCGCGAGAGAGAGAGTAAAGTAATGAGATCTTTATTTTCGCCGTTACCTCAGGGACTGTTGATCTGTCTTGTGGTGATGTGCAGCCGAATACAAAGACCCACTGTTTGTTTATGTGGGAACTGGCTTGCATTGTGTGTGTGTGTGTGTGTACGTGTGTGTACGTGTGTGTGTGTGTGTACGTGTGGAAGATACACGTCATTCAAAATTAGAGGAGTAAAAACGAGTCATTAATCTTACAAGCAAATCACAAGAAACGACATGCTACCAGATGAATAAAAATAAATCTTATTAACATGATTACTGTTGGGAGGAAATTAGTGGATTGGTCTGTGTTTGTGTGTGTTTGCTTGTGTCTCTGTGTGATGTTGTGTGGTTACACTGTTTGTGTTCTTCATCAAAGGCCTTTCCATGACTCAAGAGACTTTGCACTTGATCCTCTTGCTGATCTCCCCACTGAAGTGTGTGCTTATGTGTGTGTGCGTGTTTGTGTATATTAGTTGTGCACCATGATGAACCATATTGTGATAAATTATTTGCACTACAGTGTGTCCAAGTTGTGTTGTACTTGGTACAACACCACCATTAGTGCGTGTTGTTAGTAAGATGAGTGGATGATTGGAAAATAACAGGAGTCGTGATTAGTGACCAAGATTTTTGATATTGTGTTAGCATTTAAATTATTTTGTTTGGTAGATTAATTAAATAAACATATACATTAAAAAGAAAAAGATAAAAAAGAAGTGACATATATCAAAGGAATATGACCCTGATATTTAGCAAATGAAGATCTCATAAATAAAGTATTATAATAGTAATCATTTTATAAATACATCATCATACATTAGCAGTAACGCACACGTTATATTTTTATCTCTGGTTTGACCCTGTTTCTTTGTTTAGTTTTGACCATGTTCTAAGCTCAATACCAAAGCCATGAGCATGTCACATTATTCAGAATGATCATATGTCCCTATTTTGAAGTGAAGTACAATTTTAAATTAAGATAGATTCTTTTAAGATTTAAGACTGACTTCTTCTTTAAAGAAGTAATATTTTTTTTACAAAAAACAACAAAAAAGGATGAGTTATGAAAACTGGCACACAGAGGCTTGTTAGAAAGTGATTCACAGTACATGCAAAATATCTATGAAGAAAGTGTGCAGCATTGAACAGATTCTATACCCTGAAAGTCTTGACCGAGGTTAATGTCTTTTGTACACTGTTTACATCTGATTTGGTTAGTTTAAGGAGCGCACTAAAGAATTTTGTATTTTATCTATGTCCTGTCATCATCATCTACGTAGACTGCGTCTACCTTGAACATGATTGAGTTCTTGACGGGTGTGCGTCTGACATCGGCATGTTGTCGATTCAGTGGGTAATAGTCTTCTTGTTTGCATGGAGATATTAATGAACCAGCTTAATGTGTTATTTTTGTTGGCACTGTGATATCATTACTATCAGCATCACCAACTTCAGGTGCAGTACTCAACACTAGTTTGAATGCAGCAAATGAAACTCCTCGTCATTTGAGTATTACACTGTCAGATGTGAAGACTATAAGTAATCCTGCGGGATTCGGCAACTCTGTTTCTGAAGAGATCAGAAATTAACACACTGCAAATGAACCGAACCAAGGGGTCAGTTTGATCCAGACCAAGACCACACCTCTTTTGGTGGTACTTAATTTTGTTTTCTTTGTCTGAACTCTGGTTCGTGGCAACTTTCACACCTGTTATTTTGGTTAGGACTAAACTGAAAAGTCTGAAAGTCTGGACTGAACAAGGTAGGTGTGAAAGTGCCCAAGACTTTTGACATCCTTAGCTTTTATAAGACATTTGATACAGTTGAGATCTAAACAAGAGATGAGAGAGTGTTTTCAGTGTTATTCCTCAAAGCTATAAATTGTTAGCAGATTTTTTACTGGTCCATTTGCGTCTTGATCAGCTGAAGAAGCCTGAATATCTGAAAACGGTGTCCTTCTGACCTGTGGTCAACAGAACAACTCAGTTCACTCAATGCCAGTGTCAAGAAAATGATCCAAGCAGTGGAGTTAGTGTACGGAAGAAACTGTAAAACTGGATACTTGGAAACAAACAGGTGGTCTATGATCTGTCTATGAACTCAATAACAAAGAGCTGTCACTGCTACATTTTCTCAACCTCCCTGGCACCATGGTGGCCATGGTGTGAGCATCCTTCACATAAGAAGCCACTTTCTCCATCACCTTATCCTTTGTTGTTCATGCTATAGCAGCTGTACGTCCCCATGTAGCAGCCTTGAACTTATTTCTCAGGGTCTTCAAGCACCACTGCATTTTCTGTTCTTTAGCTGCAAGAACACACATACCCATACACACAGGCTCACTCACTCATGCAGAGATGAGTGCTGTGTTCCTTCCTGAGGTCCCTTCACACATTAGACCAGCTCTAATAATAAAAGGGAGAGGAGTCAGAGTGGATCCTTTGAGTGTTCAGTTGAGGGCGGGTGACCCACTTATCCATTCCTCAGGCTTTGTCTGGGCCTCTGGGTTAACCCACTTACCCACTCCCCAGGCCTCTCCCGGGCCCTAGAGTGAAGGCCGGCTCCTTTTCTCATCAAACAACTGCTCTTAATAAAGGCCAGGGGCTGGGGAGCCTGAAACCCACGGAGCCCTCTGTCGGTGTGTGTGTGTTTATGTGTGTGTGTTTATGTGTATGTATGTACACACACATACAGATGTACACAACAGTGTACTCAGTGGATCAGAACAAAAAACCCACTTACAAGGTCCACAACAATTTTCCGCCCAAACCACGAATTTACTCTAAACTGTTATCTTCGTTTGTTGCAACGACACGGCGAGTTTTCCACGTGTGTGTGTTTCCTGTAAGGGTTTATGTGTGTTTGCATGCGTGTTTCTTATTCGATGTCTCTGTATCTGTGTGCATATCAGCTTAGAGATCTCTCTCTGTCTCCTCCTCCACCAAACTGCATTTGCATTTTAATTATGTCAATGTTTGTTCAAAGCATGACAGTCGCTCAGACATGACAAAATGGAAATAAGGGACTTAAACTGGGGAATTACAGCCCATTCGCACATGTTTTGTGCGACGCTAACATGATGTTCATCCCTCTGTCCCGCATGTGGAACCCGTCTTTTTCACGCCTCCTAATCCTGTTGTAGGGGTTACAGAGGAGGCTCGCTCAGGGGAACCTGAATGGTATCAGGTGTACAGGAAATAATCTTTTACCCGCCATCATATTTGCTATCCTATAATTTCTTAGATTTTTGTAAATGCCTTTGTGGAACTGTTCTTTTGTGTTTGTCTGTTGGTTACTGCCATAGGCTGTATACGAAGATGAAAGAGTCTCATTGTACAGAGATGATATGGCTGCCGCCATCTTGTGCTTTCGTCGTCATTCAGAGCCAGAGTCTGCGCAGTGGAGATCGTAATGTGGAACCACGGAATCGAGGTCCCACTGATACTGGGGTTTGACCTATTGCAAGTCGGTCTCAGCTGTCGATCATGATATTTCACCCCCATTTCCACTTGCCACTGTGGAAATAACATAATAATAGCATATTGAGTTTTCCCTCATTTCAAAATTGTTCATCAATCAGTTGCTTTAATGGAATCATTCAACATTTTGACAAAAGTGTTTTTGCTTTCTTTTCTTAAGTGAGATGAGAAGATCAGTACCCATCTGAATGTTAAGTAATTGAAAAATACACCCAACAACATCTCTACAGCTGAATCAAAAACGCCAATAAACGTTTAAGAAAATAGCATCACAATCTTAAGATGTATCTATGAAAGTTTGAACAGAGCCAGCCAAGCAGTTTCTCATCGGTTGAAAGGAAGCAAATAAGAATATACTGCTGAGGTACTCCCTTAAAGACATTATGATATGTAACTGAGAGCCATACTTGACAGAAACCGCAAATAGGGTGAGGTATGGTGCGTTAAAACAATTGAAATATTAACTTTTGGCATGTTAAACTATTATGCAATATAAGCACATGGACCAACTGAGATTCATTTGCAGTGATATGTGTTATTGAATAACATTATATGCTGGTCGTACTTGAACAAATGAGGCTATAGCAGCAGAACCTCTTTGTTGAAGAGGCTGTAAACATTTTGACTTGTCTCAGTAACAAGTTTAAATAAAAATAATGAATGACGGCTAAATTCGAATTAGCTGCTTTAGTTTCAGGGTCATGTTATTTTCCCCACTGGCTCACTTTCATGCTGTTGTGTCTTAGCGCGACACTTGAGTTACACTTGGATAGAATTGAGCCATCGATTGTCATGAGTGCATAACACCCTACAATAAAATGATATTACTTTTCTCTTCATTTCTTCTTTCAAAAGTTATATGGCGTCTTGATAAACCCTTCTGTCAATAAACACCTGAACAAGAGTACACAAAGTTAACTTGAACTCTTGACACAGTAGCATTCCACGACACTCCCTTCACTTTTATCGCTGCCTGTTTTTCCTCCCTCCTCCTCCTCCTCCTCCTCCTCCTCCGTCTGTCCAGTGAGTGGCAGGGCCAGGATGGTGTTTCTGTTGTGTGTAATAAATGCTGTTGCATTGAGCCCACAGGGAAACCCTACTCTCCTCTCCCAGCCATTACTGTCTAATGGCCAGATGATCGGAGAGACACACACATAGCCTGTCACAGATAAGCTAATATACTGCCCTGCTATGTGTGTGTACATGCATGTGTGTGTGCATGTGTGCAATGTGTCATATAGAGGCAGATATACCACCCTGGCCCCTGGGCAGAGGAGGGGGGGTGGGGGTGGGGGGATAACAGCAGTAACTCACTCGCAACCTGATCAAGCAGTGATAAATCTTCTGAAGCCATCCTACACACACACACACACACACACACACACACACACACACACACACACACACACACACACACACACACACACACACACGCACACACACAGCCCCACCCTCCGACTCCATCTCTACCCACTGAGCCCCTGAGGGCGACACTGAAAAGGATACGCGCATCACTTAAACTGTCCCCTTTGTGCATTATATGACAGGAGAGATGTTATGGTTGTGACTCACTGGGGGTAGCTTAGAGGTTTTTTTTCCCATATTAAAAAGTTTTTTAGCAGCGGTATGAAAGTCATTCCTGAAATTATCTTTTACTTTTAAATCAATCGATTTTTACTTGATAATGGATTGCTCTTGTCATGGTTTTGAGTGTCGTCTGCTCATTCGTCCTTTCCCTCATTCAGACCAGTTGTTGGTGCAAACATGTTCTAATTCTGTCATCAGACTCCACCACTCGTTCTCTGCATACCTTTCTCACCCGTAGACTCTCCCGTCCTGGTTCTTCTCCCCGCTCACCTGCTCACTGTTCCCAGCGCCCTCATTAGCTGTTAATACTCATCTGTTTCCACTGGCTCTCTGCCATGTGTCTTTGCTTCCCAGCACTCTTGAAATGCAATTCCTTCAAACGACGCAGAATTGGGCAACAAATCCTTGTTCATAAATCTGGCCTGCTGAAGCTGAGTATGCTGAAGATTAGGTAGTAAGAAGTTACTTTGCTTCTGCTGCCTCACTTGGGTCTAAAGCTCGCCGGTTCACAAGACTTCCTCTGCAGTCCTACTTCTCCTGTGCTACTGGTCTCTCCCTGTCTGTAGGCCTCACTCTCTGATATCGAGCGGCATTTTCGAGCGGCATTACTATCTGATTAGTTACACATCATGAATAAAAGTCTGCCAAAACTGAAGGGTAAGACCAGGTTTAGACAAAAATTCTGAAGTGATATTCTGGTTGGGATTCGGTTCCCTCACGTTGGCTGGGCTCGTCTAGTAGAAAACAAAATAACCATGCGTGTCAGGGACAGCAGTTTTGAATACAGGTTTATTGTTGGTGATGATTTACATGCAGTCAATTTATTAGTCTCTGTCAGCCCTGCCTTCTAACGTGTCCCACCACAGTTTTATAATGATCCAAAGTTTTTTTTATCCCCCCTCAATAATAACATAAAATATTCATTATACGGAGCAATCAGAATATAGTCATGTGAAAGCTGCTTGTTCAGCACCCAAAATCAAGCCATAACTTTATCCAAGAACATGTGTCAAAATTAGTCGCTTTAAACACTTCAAGTGATTCCTCAAACCTAGGCACACTGGTCTGTTCATTAGGCTTGGAAAGTTGTACATCTGCCTCTGGATCGACTGCTTTTAACACACATCTTCATACGTTTCCTTCACTCTGACCGTGACCTGCAGGCACACAACCAGAAGGGACCACCCTGAAGGACATGGTAATCCACTATTTTATGTTACTTTCTTTTATTGCAGACATTTTTTTATTGCTGTCATGAGAATTTTTGCTTCTCCTGGAAGCTGTCATCTGCAGGACTTATGACATTGGCAGGCAGGAGCTGCTGGTGGTCAAGTTGGCATTAAAGGAGGAGAGACAGCGTCCCGAGGGGGCGGTACTCCGCTTTGTAGACTGATGTTAAAAATCGAGAATATATATACACCGCCAAATGTTTGAATCCCCACCAAGTCTGACAGGCTTTTTAAAAAACGATTTAGTTTTACTCTCTCCTTCCGCAGAACTTCCAAATAGTGATATTTATATTTATTAGTCCCTTCCCCATCTCCATAGTCATTAACCCCAGAGTGGTGAGTCCTTCTTTTCCCTCATGGTTTCATCTAAACTTCCATGTCTCCTTCATTTAATTGCTCAAAGAAAGGCTTCAGTCACTCACCTCATGACCCAGCCTGCACATTGATGGCAAGCCCTTAAATACATTCAAATACAGTACCTGGTTGCTCTCTGCAAGATTATCTTATGCAAAAATTTCCAAACCTCTGTTTTATGCCTGTCCATTTTAATTCTGCTCCTGTTTTAAACCTTGTCGTTTCTTTGAATTATACCTCAGTCCCACCCATTCTTTCTGGTGCTCAGGTGGTTTAAAGATCTCAATCTTCCCTCATGGCTGTATTTTGGAGGTAGTGTATCAATGTTATTATGTACTCTAGTGACGCTCAAGGACAGACAATTTAAGATGTTTTAACCAGTTCTATTCTATGTCAACCGTTATCTTTAGATTTGTGAAAAATGTTTTTGAATAATGCTGCAAAGAAGTTCTCTTTATACAATGATTATTTGTGCTTTTGACAAGATAATAGCAGGCTTTTTTAATTTGGATTTATTTATGTCTGCTAAAATGTTTTATTATGTATGTGACTGAGGTTGTAAAACTGTTACATTTCTTTTTCAAGCATGCAACATGTATTCAGTATTTGATCGTGTTGTCATGCTGAATGCTTAAGTGTCTTTAATGAATTCCAGACTTGGAATTCAGACTTTTTTTGTGTTGGGAGCACAGTGGCTGTCAATAAAAATGTTTTATTAATGTGTACATGCAAGCAAGTGCACACACACACACACACACACACACACACACACACACACACACACACACACACACACACACACACACACACACACATAAAATGCCACGAACCCTCACACCCATACAGCTTCACAAACACAAGAGAAAATACAAGGACTGGACAGTGCAAGGACACCAGCTCACTTCAACTACAATCAGACCAGCCTTGAGAGGCACTGGTCCTTTCTCCTCCTCCAAGCTTAAAAAATAATTTGAATACCTATATAACTTTGAAATTTGCTTGCTTTGAATGGCGAAACTCATAAATACCCAAACATTTGGATTCCGCGCGTCTTTATAAACCTTGTCTCTAAAGATAAACATTGAAAAGACTTTTTGGAAAATTTAGCTTTGACTTATTTTACAGTACCAAGTGAAGCTGTTTAAACCGACCACTTGAAGTAACCAACTGTGCAACCTGACAAAGGATTCAATGCTTTTATTACTCAAGACCATGTGTGTGCTTACAGGCAAATGCAATGTAATACAATAACATGAACTTAGCATCCTCTTTTTAAAAGATTCAAAATAGACACCAATAAACATTATGTAGGCCAATATCTGTATTAGTGTATTAATTAGTGTATTTGTGCACCTATAATTCATAAAACATTTGTACTACCAGGGCTTGGCAGTAAAATAATATCAGTAATTATTGCAATGTTATTAAATCATGCATTAAGAGGTATTAAACATTGTTGATAATTTCTATAATCTTTTGCTGTTTTATAAAGTGTACGAAGAAGAAGGATAAAGAAACAGAAAGAAGAGTTTAAAACAACATCTTTAACTCAGGAGTAAAAATCAGTCTTTAAACTTATAAGAAATAATAATGTAATATTTATCGTGATAACTATCAATTGTGACGGATTTGAACATTTTTATCTGGATAACATTTTTGGCCATACCTTAGGTACTATGGCAATGCATGTCACATTTGCTGTACTTTGTTTGCCATGGGCCTCACATTTTGTTTCTGATAGAAACAACTGACACCTATACCTATCTTCACAGTGATAAAATTACTTCAGATGGTAAAGAAGATGTGAGTCTCTGTCAAGGGTCAGGTGTTCGAGTGTGTGTGTCTGTGTTTTACACTGTCTGGCCTGTGACAGTCCTCTGTCGTAAAGCTCCTGTCTTACCTGAGGATTAGGTGGATCAGACATTGATTGACAGATCCCCCTCTTTCCTCCTCCCCCTGCCTGCCTCTTGCTCGAGCAGTGCTTTGTTTGGGGTTACAGAGGAACACAGGCGGGAAACCGTAACTACAACACACCCGAGAGACACTGCTGAATCAGGTCTCCCTGAATGAAGTATGTAGTTGTCAATGCACCCATATGTGCAAATTGCTGCGCTTTTTATATAGGCATGTGTGTATTTACCGGTGTGCCTTTGTGCTGCTTGTGTAAGTGTGTGTGTGTGTGTTGGTTAAAGGAAGATGAAAGGTGCGTGTGTTGAGCCCTGCTGTCAGTCCCTGCCATGTTTTACAGCCCCGTCCGCTCTGCACAGTGATTAGAGCTGTCGACTCTGATGTGATGACATGGACTGAAACCACAGCAGGGGAGAGAGAGAGTGAGAGAGCCAGGGAAAAGGGAAGGAGACCGAGAGACAGCGAGAGGCAGTTTGAGGGTCAGGTGGAGATCAGAGAGAAAGTTTGAGAAAGAGAGTGAGGGTTTAAGAGAGAGAGTTGACCTTGACAACAGCTGCAACAGCAGCTCGTAAAAGTGTGGGCCGCCGATGGTCCGCGGCTATACAGCCTCAACATACAAGTCGCTACCTGCCTCCATAAAGCTCTCAGCCCGCCCTTTGCTCACTGAAAGTCAGCGTACAGGGACACCTTGTATGGGAGGGCAGCAGACAGAATTGATGATATACAGAGTAAATTCAGCGACAGCTGTAAGTGTGAAGAAACCCAGATTTTTTCTCAGATTTACAATGCCTAAACCTGAAGGAAGGCATATACATAGTTCAGTTGCTGACACTTCTTCATATACTATATTTACTTCACAGGCGTTCCCCTCCACTCTCTTTCACCTTTAACGTGCCCCAATTCCATATGTTCTTAATCGGGCCAGAGGGTGGGAAGAACAAATGGGGGGGAGGAGGAGTATTTGGGTTTAATGTCTGCTCCTGCTCTAATAGAGGATAAATAAACACTGCTCTGTTGTGGAGTACTCCTATAGGCCTGCACACACACACACACACACACACACACACACACACACACACACACACACACACACACACACACACACACACACACACACACACACACACACACACACACACACACACACACACACACACACACACACACACACAACCCACCTTATGGTTGCGTGGCCAGTCAAAGCTAATATAGCAGAAAATGGCTCGCTCCCCTGCCACCCCCCCGTGTGCCGGTGCTGTTATTACTGGAGCCTAATAAGGCCCAGATGCCTAATATTAGACGTAATCTGTCAGAATAGTTTTGTTTATGTAATTTAATTTTTCCAGGCAGTTGTTTCCAATTAGGTTGTTTAAAAGTTTTAATTGAATTAAATGGGAGATATCTACATGAAGAGAAATGGCAAAAAAATCAGGTCCAGGGCCAGAGGAGACATGTGGGAACAATGCTGTTTTGGCCTGTACATGTGTGTGCATCTGTGTGAGTCTCTCTCTCTCTCTGTGTGTGTGTGTGCATCTGTCTGAGTCTGTGTGTGTGTGTGTGTGTGTGTGTGTGTGTGTGTGTGTGTGTGTGTGTGTGTGTGTGTGTGTGTGTGTGTGCGTGTGCATGTGCATGTGTTTGTGTGTGCGTGTGTGTGTGTGAGTCTGTGTGAATGCCATGACACACACCTATCATTACAGCTTTCCCATTATTGTCAAGCCTCTCAGAAGTGAGTGCTGTAGCGTCTATGGTAATTATGACGTTATGAGGTGGCAATTACATTGAAATGTGTTTGACTGTCAAACGCCCACTACAATGACATGTCAGCCTGCTGAGATGAGCATAAAATGGTTGAAATGGAGCGAATGAAACAAATAATGTTGAGTGACTGCTTTGCTAAGAACATGGACATACAATTCTAGGTAAGAAATAAAAGAGCCCTGTACCATGCAAAGTACTTGACCATCTTATAATGGTTACAATAGCCTACAATCATGCTTTCCTTTAAGTAAAATTCACAGTTACTTGTAGAAGTTGGAGTTGGGTTATCATTAAGACATTAATTGTATAATTTCATTATTTGGCTGAGAAGTTAACATTTTTTTTAAACGATTTTATATAATTTGGGATGTAATCTCATTTACTCCCAGTTCAGGTTATATTATTGTTTTCCTCCCCTTTAACCACAAAAGGCACAAATGAGCAAATGTGAATGAACCTGAACTTCCGTGCAGCTCAGGCCCGACTATTGAGATCAGCCAATAAACTGCACAATTCATGCTGAAGGATCTGACAGGGAATGTGCTCAATTGTGTTTATTTGACACTCACCCACTGAAAGTATAACATAGTCGCCAGGTTACAGCTGAGGGGGGATTGAGGGAGGGTGGAGGCTGGGTGGCAAAGCTATAGGCTGTTGGGATGTTGTGCCGGCAACCTGTCACATATCCCAAAGAAAGAAAAAGGCAAGTGTGTGTTAGTGAGCACTCGAGAAAAAAAAAAAAAGAGGGAAGGGAGAAAAAAGAAAGACAAGGATCCCTTCAGCAGTCGGGGCAGTATTGCGTGACAGGCATTTCATAAACACACGTGCACACGCAGCAAACACAGACATTGCCAAGCTATGAATTGTGCCCTGATGTGTTTTCTCTCACTGATAACTTTAGTATGGATGATTTAACGCTTAACTGCAATCAGTGTTAAAGTGTTCCACAAGGCTCACTCGCAGACATAGCTGCTTTCTCTCAGTATGTGTGTGTGTGTGTGTGTGTGTGTGCGTGTGGGTGTGTGTGCCTCCCCCAGCCATAACAGACTCCTGGGCTGTTTAGAGAGCCTGGCTACAATGCGGAGGACAGATGTGGAAAACCCCTGGCTCTCCAGACAAGGGCCTCCTTCATCCCTCCTTCTCCTGTCCTTTACTGAGACGGAGGGATGGAGGGATGGAGTTACTGAACTAACTTCCTGGATTACATCAAACAGCCCTCTGCGAACTGGGTAGCTGAACCTCCCACCACCTCCTCCTTCTCTCTCTATCACTCTTTCTTTCTCTCTATCTCGTCCTCTGACTCTCTGTCTTTCCTTCCAGACCATGCACAAACACAACAACGTCCAGCTCTGTCTGCTGCGCAGAAACGCAGGCTTGTGTGCCCTTTTACTGCCCTTTGTGTGTGTTTGTGTTGACATGCATACGAGAGGGATATAGTGTTTTTACATCCATGTATTTATGCTGCAATTTTAGACACTGCATATAAGCTACAGATGGAAAAAAGTTTTACTCAACAACAGAAAGCTTGCTGTTTGATGAGCACTGGTGAAGTTGAGCTGAAGATTTAAGCAGCAGGTGTTTGGGTTGTGTAGAAGGCATGGCCAAGGCAGTGAGCTGCAGAGGGCAGTCAGTAGCCACTGAGGCACGGAGCAAGTTGGGGATAGGGATTGGCTGTTATCTGCCCAGCCGTCTGCAGCTGTATTTACCGCCTTTGTTTGTTGTTCCCTAAGCAGTCTGAGATATGTGTGTCTGTGTGTGTGTGTGCGTGTGTGTGCGTGTGTGTTTGCTTTTCCCTGTGCGGCCCAGGGAGGACTGGGAATTTTCTGTGTCAGTGCGTCGGAGGATTTTGGCTGGAGCTTTGTTGATCCTGTCTTTGTTGATCCTGTGTTGTTGTAGCGAGGGGGGCAAGAAGATTGAAGCATTAGCCACGGCAGCCAGGACTTAACCCTCTCCTTACCTCCCCTCTTCCTTCACCCCACCCGTGAGCCTGGCCACTGGGCAGGGACACCCCCCCGAACTCCTCTGACCTGTCCCAACTAACTCCTGCATACAAACAGTGTGAAAATGCTTTTGGTTCCCCTCTTGGTTTTGTGTCATGCTCTCTGAAGCGAGCCAACTTTCAATTATTGCCCCTCCGGTTCACCCAGGCACGAGTGGCCAGAGGTGTGCGATGTTCAATGTGTGTGTGTTAACGCTCAGTTTGTTTGTGGCTGTAAGCCAAAGTAAACCAGACACCTTTTTGCTTCTCTGACCAGTGAAGAGATAACCAGATGTGTGGGTGTTTGTTTGATTTGATTTGAGATAAAGCCGCTGCTCAATACACTTCTTGTCATTTTATGATGGGCTTTAAGGTCTTGGCTCTGTCTTTTTGGCATCGGAAATACACATACATACAGTGGCTCGTTTCAGATTGACTAGTTCTCAGGCCTCCGTGAGCTGTGACCTATCCCCTCTGAGCATTCTGAAGGTCAGGATAAAAAGTAGTCTATCTAAAGAGGAGCGGGGGCTTGAGGCTTTGGCTCTCCAGTGTGACCCCCCAGTTCCAACTCAGCAGTGGTAGACACACTGCTCTGCTCTGGAGCAAATCCTTATAACGCTGGAGAGACGAGAGGATGATGAGAAACTTCTGCAACTTGCAGTTTAGGCTGCATGATTTAGCATGTTGGTACTTGGTGTGTGTGTGTGTGTGAGAGAGTGGGTGAGTGAGAGAGAGAAAGAGAGAGAAATGTGAAGGTTTCTCTTTATATATAGAGATAGATAACTGTAGAAACACCCAATTTTTCTTTCCTGTATTAGGTGCGTGCAACATAGTGATGTGCAGTTTAATTAAACTGTGACCAGAGGCCAATCACATCAATCCACCTGGGCTGTCAGTCGGGACAGGTGCAAGCACATTGAGTATTCCTGTCTTTCTGTCTTAAAGGGTTTGCATCATTGCCCAGGCATGCCAAACGTACGTCAACACACAGTCTCAATTTATCACCTTTAAACACAACAGTGTTAGAGAAATTTTAAACGAATTCTGCCTTGAATTCTAATCATCACAATCAAGTACTCAGGTCTTTGTGCTAAGACAAGTGCTTTATTTATGAGTTTGTGCAGAGATAAAACAACCACGAATCAATACAAATCCCAGAACACTAGACAACCCTTGTCGCCATAAAGAATGCTATTTGTCAAATCTGTTGCAGTTTATAAAATTAACATTTAAAAACACAACTAGAATGGAACTCAGTAGAGGCCCCTTAAATCGAATCGAGCTGCATCAAATTGCACACACTCGTAGATATCAGTCCCCTTAATATTCCTATTTATTTCATCAACATCCATTAATTAATCCCTGAAATCAGTAATAATGTCAAAAAGAAACTTTTAACAGAGTTAAAGAATGTGAACATTCTATAAATCCTGGATCCCTCCCTTTGTTTGGATTTGTGGCAACATTTTATGGATTCTTTCTTGGGGCATGTCCCATCCCTTAACCCGGTTTTGTAGAAATCTGTTATGGTAGTTTCTGAGTAACTCGGTTGACAAACAAAACAACCCCAAAAAAGGGTGGAGGTAAAACCATTACATTTCGTCTTACTAGACATCAGTGGGAAATGAGGCAATGGAACATTTTATATTTCGAGAAGTGTACTAACAGAGTTTGACAGTGAAAAGTCTGGACAGAGAGTCGTGGATAATGTTTTACTGGGATGTGATAAACCTAAATATGGTAAATAAAACAATCCAAATGAACGGTTTTAAAGTTGTATCAAACTTTCCTCAGCATTGTGTGACTGATGGTGCGATTCATTCAATGCCATTTGAGAAGTAAATGAGTTCAATAAATCGGTCAGTCTGAGATGTTAGAAGGTGTTACAGAGAACAACAGTGAGCAAAGAGATGGGAGTGTCACTGTAATTTTGAAGAGTTATTCTCCGACTCTACAAACTGGGACAGCTGGAATTCTATGCTTCGCAAATGATGATATGGACATTAAGGAAGCGAACATAACATTACATTCTAAAACCGATTGCACCATATAAACACATTCTCATAAATCTTCTTAAACTTAAACTAACCTAACTCACATAACTTAAACTACAAAGCTGAAATCTCTGGATCAACTTCTGCATGTGCCATTTCCCTTAAAACACATTCTCACCCTCTCCTGTTTCAAATAAGCTTCCTCTCTGACCTGCAGACACAGCAGTCACCTGCAAAGGATTAAGGGGGTATGGCAGTGGTGGGTAGCTGGTTATTGTGTGTGTTATGGTTGTTTGTGCGTCTGTGTGATTGGCGGGTGGTTGGGTGGTTTCTTGTGGAGTCTGGTGGGGGGTTCAGCGACCTACATAGGTTGTCTCCACCGAATCCTGGGCCTGGCTAATTCCACATTCTGGGCAGTCTGTCTCTGTTTGCTCAGACGAGTTGGACGAGCTAGCTTTATTTTGGCAAAAGGAGAGTGGTGGCACATAGGTTAATATGCATATAAAGGGCAATAATTCAGTTTTTACTTTTTTACAATATTATAAAATAGTTTGAACAAACACACACGCAAATATATACATGCTTATACTAATAATCACATTACTTGGCGGAGTACAAGGGCCTTATTGAAGAAAAACTATTATTTTCAATATTGTCATTAAAGGGACTCTTACCTTTGTTGCATTTGAGAATTACAGCACATTCAAATCATCCCGCCTTCCTCCAATGCCCCACCCCCTCGTTCCCATCCGCGGTGTTTTTTTGAAGAAACTTTATTTACAAGCAGACTTACGTCCTACTGCCTCCGCGCACGCACGTGAGTTTTTGTTTACCAAAGCAATGGATATTCGGATTCAGAAGCACCGGTAAGTTATATACATTTACATTCACATATGATGACGCGGGCCCGAATGCGCCACAAGAAGCAGACGGAAAACCTGCATGTCCATGCAGCAAACAGACAGGTCTGTCGGCCAATAAGGTCCTTCGGTCCGAAGAATTTTATCGGTTGAAGTTTTTACTAAATATTATGAGAGTGAAATAATTGTTTGTTTTTACTCCTGGTGGGTCTGTCTTGCATTTTAGAGTGCCATTACCTTATTAATACCAATTTAACCTTATCCCAAAAAAGTGTAAAAATGCAACAAAGGTAAGAGTCCCTTTAAAGTATATATTTGGTCAACATTTTGTGGGCGGGGCTAAGATGGCAGAAAACTCCTGCATTCTTCAACCCTTCAAACATCAAAATGTTTAGCTTGTACAGGACATGCTCTCATTTTTCTTTCAACTCCTCATGCTTTTTGTAGTTTTGGATTTTTTAATAGGTGTTTAGTGACCCCAAGACCTGGTGACATTATCACGTGCTTTTGATCTTGATGGTGTGGACATTGTCAAGCCGCACACTTTCAACTTGATTCAGTATAATCATTTCAGAAACTCATTCACACCTCCTATTTTCAGCCGGGAATTTTACCAAACAGTTTATATTATGTGCAATATGTCAGTGAGTATAGAGTAAAGAAACGTTTGTAGAATGGACTCGGAGGACAGAGTGGGGGTCAGAGTGAGTAAACTTGGAGTAAGAGATAAACAGTGCAGTGGCAGACAGTGTGTCCATTAAGTTGGTTAGGTGACAGTTGTGTGTGCGTGTTGGTGAACACGTGCGTGGATGTGCGCACTTTGTGAAAAAGCAATCACACAAACAAATTAATTAGTTCCCCTCAGCAAAGGGGTTTGATAAATTGAGCTGTTCATCTCTTTCCCCACCTCCTACCTCTCCTCCCTCTCCTCCCCCTTCCTTATTCATCCCTCACTCACGTTCCTTTCCCCCCCATGTCCTGGTGTTTTCTATGCAATAAACATCTCATTACATCGTGCTACTTTTTAATTGTATTTGTTCATTGTCTGTCCCTTTTCCTGTTTTCCTGTTTTTCATCGTCCATTCATTGGATACCCCCCACCCCACTCTCCGCCCACACGCACACAATTACTCACAGACACACACTCAGCAGCCTATAGGAAGCCCCATAGAACTTGCACAATGTCCAGGCTGATTCTCACCCAGCCCAAGTGCCTTACTTAGGCCTCTACACTACAGAACTATACTCTGCCTGCATTTAGATTAAGTAATATGTTTTAATTATTCATATTTCCCTTTTTTATTAGACCACTTAACTGCAATATTATTCCCCCAGTTTGTCAATGGCCACTCTCTACACCCATCAGCAGAGCAACTTGAACAACGGATTTGTGCGACGGACGCACAAAATGTATTCATGAGCTATTTTCCCTGTGCGGGCGCTGGCGGCAGGAATGAAGACTGTGTCCCTATTCAATTATCACACCACCCGCCACACGCACTCACACACACACACAAACACACACACACACACACACAAACACACACACACACACACACACACACACACACACACACACACACACACACACACACACACACACACACACACACACACACACAAACATGCACACTCACACACAGAGGCGTTAAGCAGTGTGCACTCATTAAACACTCTCATTATACACAGGAGGAGATCCCTGCAGGTGCAGTTTACCAGAGTTTAGTTCATTTCCTGCTCCTCCTCCTCTCTTTCTCTCTCTCTCTTCTCTCTTCTTCAGGCATTATTTACCTCGCTAACCAAAAAACTTAACCCAATGAGGGTTTGTCATTGTGTGTCTGATGCGAGGAGTTGAGTTCACTGACCTCAACTTACAGAAAGTAACATGTGCCGCGTTTAAAACTAGTTTCTAAGTTGATCTGAGATCGAGGACTTTGCACCAGCAGAGTCTATGTGCTGCAGATGCATTAAACATTTCATAAACTTCAATGGACATGACAAAAACTGACCAAATACCTAAACATGACAACATCAGATCTTTATCATTTCTCATTTATTCTGTCTTGCACCTCTCAATGCTGCTGCCATCTAATTTAAAGTCCTTTCCCCTCGGTAGAAACTTGATTATTCGCTATGATTCATATGCTAAAGTGAAAGAGTCTGAATGGCTGTTGAGCCGTATTATTTCAGCCGGCTGAATGTTTCTTTGTGGCAAACCTCTCATTTTCTCTGCATGCTCATCGGCTTTCATACTTCCCTGATGGACATGCACACAAAAAAGCCCTTTATACCTGACCCATTACAACTTCAGATGAGCCTGCTCAGAGAGCATTAGGCCAGGAGACTGTAAGTTAGATGTGTGTGTGCGTGTGCGTGTGTATGTGTGTTTGTGTGCGTGTGTGTGTGTGTGTGTGTGTGTGTGTGTGTGTGTGTGTGTGTGTGTGTGTGTGTGTGTGTGTGTGTGTGTGTGTGTGTGTGTGTGTGTGTGTGTGTGTGTGTGGACATTTGAGGATACGATAATAAGGAGAGAGAGTACTCTCAGCTGGTGGTTCATTTCAAATAGTCTCACTGGACTGTGGCTACCTTAGCACAGATGGTTCTATTGTTTGTGCTCTGCAACCCTAAAATTTAGCCTTTTAACTTTTTATTATCGGAGTGATGGCTTTGTCCCTCCCAAGGACAAGAGATGTTATGACCTCTAAAGTATGAAAATCAAAATTGTTGAAACAAAAAAAACCCAAACAAATGTATGCGAGTACAACAGTCTGAGCAGAATTTACCTATGGAAGAAAAAATATATTTAAATAATATAAGTTTTCCCCCTGCATCTATGTATACTGTGCCGTGCAGCGTCACGAAATGCACTGAATCGTCTTTGTACTCCCACTGAGATTGGAAAAAAACTGTCACTTTTTAAAATTTAGGGGAGAGTCCTTGCCGGATGGTTTAATTAATTTACTGTAATTCATTCATCATTGTCCTGGCTCTTCTTTTTTCTTATTTCGCAAAAAAGTGAAGAAATAATCCATTTGTCTCTGGTGTGCAGCACTGCAGTCCTTCTGACCTACTTTGCTTTTCTTTTTCTGCTCCCTGCTGCCATCTTCTTTCTTCGGCAACGACGAAATAAAGTTTGTCTTTGTTTTTGCCCGGTGGCCTCTGTATTTACCTCGATGCATCTCCACATGAAATCATTTCCCTTTGTATTGTAATTGTGAGCGGAAACAGCTCTAACTTGATTGTCTGTGATTAAAGTAAAACATTATACTTTCTTTACTTAATTTTTTGGGTTGATGTGAGTTATTTAAATACATCATAATTGTTTTGATTTTCTAGTGAAAGATGAGATTCATTTTGGAATCTGGACATATTATCACTATTTCATGTGTGCATGTTTTTCTTTTTAGAAAGATATTAGACAATATATACAGTTACAGGCACAAGTGTAAGTCTGTTGACATCCTTAAATATAATCAAAAAGTCTACAAAAAGAAGTTCCCTTTCTTTTTTAGGGGAAATGTTGCATAAAGTAACACAGAACAACCACTCCCTCCACCCTCTCCTTTATCCGTCTCGGTTTGTCAAATCCCCCCCCCCCCCTCCACACACACACACACACCTCCGCGAGCTTGTTGTCACCTATAACTCATCTCTCACCTCACCTGTCTCCCTCGTCTCAGCATCAACTAATTCAGCAAAACTGGAACGAAACTTCTGCGCTGAGAAAAGCTCAGGATGTCAGATAGCATAAAACCCCTGTTCCACAAAAGCTAAACCCACCAAACCTTTAGGTTCAAAGCAACAGACGCGTACTTCACATGATGCAATCATTTTGCATTGATTGTTCCAATTCTCCCTTGTGTTCAGCTGTTTTTTTGTTCAGTGAGAGATAACGTTGAGGGATTGAATTTTGTGTGTACGTGTGTGTACGTGTGTGTGTGTGTGTATTGATGGGAGTTGAGGCAGCATCCCATCAGGGTTTGGATTCTTAAATATGCCTCACTATCTTTTGTTCAATGTGATGCAATAGTGATGCAGAGCTGTCTGACGGTGTGTGTACGTGTGCATGTGGGTGTGTGTGTTTGTGTGTGTGTGTGTGTGTGTGTGTGTGTGTGTGTGTGTGTGTGTGCGTGTGTGTCAGACAGCAATAGAGTGAGTGGTTGGAAGTCGGTGCTCATCTGAGTCTGTGTTTAAGGCTGTTGTTCAACCCGAAGGAAATTGTAGGTTCTCTGTTGATGATAGAGGGAAACCCTCCCCTCTCAAACTTGCCGTTACAGTGTGTGTCTGTTTTTGTGTGTATGTGTGTGTATGAGAGTGTGTATGCCTGTGTACATGCACATATGTGTTTGCACATGTGTGTGTGTGTGAGTGGCAGGGCTGCTATCTGTGCCATCACACGTGGATGTGTGTGTTAATAGTGAATGCCCCATGCTGCCACTGCCTTTGTTTGCCAAGGACATACATATGCATGAGGCCTGTGCATGTGTGTGTGTATATGTGTGTGCATGGGGGGGGTTACTAATTACTAGATTTCTATCATGAATATGTATGGCTGCATCCTTTATTATGGGATTGGCTTAAACACATCACACAGACGGACGAGTGGCAGAGAGAGGAGAAGCGGGGGTGAGGGCTTGAGAGGGGAGACGCCTCTTCAGAAAATGAGAGGTTTTCTGCTGCCATTGATTTGAACCTGCAACCTCAGCTGTGCTTGTTTTTGTTCAGCAAAAATAATATTCCAGTTTTCGTGTGTCACATTTGTAACCACTGTGCCCACTTATTAGTCTCAGCATTCATTAGAAACAACAAGAACAAAACAAAATGGATTTGTGGGGAACATTTTTTTAATTTTTCCTTATGATTAATTCCACTTATTATTATGTTGTTTGCCCATATACCAGCATTGACGTTGGCTGTATTATTAGACGGAGTAATATCATGCTTGAAGTTTTTTTCTTGTAATTTTAACATCATGAATGAACATCCATGCTGGATTTTAATGTTGAGGTCACAATTAATACATTTAGGAATGGCTGGATTGGGAATTAGAGAAGATGTCTAAGAATTTGCACTGTTAAAATAATTATCTGGATGGAATATGTCTTTATTTTACTTACTGTTGTACTCATGTGGGACCAGGCTCTAAGTAACGGTGGTCTCTGGGTCAGGTGCATATAACGACAGAAGAGGACACTGGAGACCCAAATATTTGCTCCCGAGGTGACACGTCATTTTAATGAAGCCATTTTGTTTGGTGATTTTTTAGCTTATAATACTGCATCATATTTTTTAAGTATTCATATCTTTAAAAGAGAATATGCAAAACCATCTTGACATGCAAAATAAGTAGCTACTATAGCTATAAAGGAAACAAAAGAGCACAATACTGACCTCTGAAAAATAGTGAACTTGAAATGTACAGTATCAATAATACATCAAGTGTGAATATTCAAATTTAATTCAAGTGTCTCAAAATTATACTTAAGCACAACACTTCAGGAAATGATCTTAGTTACCTCTTACCTGCTGACAGGTTTTATAGACCATCTGTTTGGTGCTAACATAATCTCACACTCATTTTCTTTAACGCTCACTGAAGATAAAACTGAATCCGTGTGTAGACCATTCAAACTCTGTGCCACTTGGTCTCTGGCTCTCCTTCTCCCCCGCTTGTCTCCTCTCTACTTAGCTCTTCTGCCTCCCTTTCACACACAATGCACAAACGCTCCCAATTTAAACTTACACTCATGCGATCTGACATGTATACAAAATACCAGGCATTAAGTATTTTCCTGGCTTGTATTGTTTTTCCACATGGACAAACTCAATTACAGGAGCCACGCTATTTGTTGTGGAAATCTCTTCATGTGAGAGATGGGAGACAAAAAAAAGAGAGAGGAAGTCATTATAGCTGTAAACAGTGTACACAGAAGCCAACAGTAGGTGGGGGAAAAGGACAAATATCATAATAGGTGAACAATTGCAGGTTTATTCCTGCTGTCTTTGTAGACTCTGGCTCCTCTAAGTTCCTCTTAATTTCCTTATCTGATAGTGCTGCATTGTTATTCCTCTGATATTCGGTGTTAGTTAGTGTGGCAGCCTGAATGAAAGAATGAATGACTGAATGAAAGCGACACCCATATACCTCCGTCTTCTCTCTCTTACCTTTTTCGTCTCTGACCATACGCTTGCTGCATTCACTTTTGCTCTTCCTCCCTTCCAGTCACCCCAATACCCCTGCAATCACACAATCAGAAGACTATGAAAGCTGCTATCTCTCCAACAACCCCCCCCCCCCCACCCCCACCCTTGGTGCTATACCTCTGACAATAGTCTGGCAATCGGAGCAGAGCGAGGGAAATAAAGGAGCAGGACAGGTTTTTAAAAGAACGGAGAATGTCAACTGTCAGTCTGGCTGTGACGTTAGAATCAGTGTAAGCCATCAAACTTCTATCCTGAGAGAGTGGAGGAGGAGAAAGAGGAAATGGAAAAAGAAGGTGGCGTTGTGTTTTGTTTAACTGTAAAAGGAACGAATGAGAGGGTAAAAAAGAGAGATCAGCCTGAGTGCATGCTCGGTAGAGAGGCTGGTCATCTCTGGTTTGAAGGGCTTGATTGGTTATTTTATACCAAATCCACTCTCTGCGTCTCTCAACCTCATGCAGAAGCATGGGATGGGTACTATCATGAGTGAAAGAGAGAGAGAGAGAGAGAATAAGACAGTGAGGTGTTCGGGGCAGCCAACACAAGTTCCCAAAGTGAGGGAGGGCAGTGAGGTGCAGCCGGGCATTGAGCTGGAGAGAAAGAGAGGTTGCAGAAGAGAGGAGAAGAGGAGGAGAGGAGGAGAGGAAGAGAGGCGGCCGTGTTTGAAGAGAGCTGTTGAGATAAATCAGTATGTTTATGTTCTGGAGGAACAAAGTGTTCTGTTGGCAGAAGAGCACTTGATTGTCCATTTCCCCTTGGACTGTTTTCACCGGACCCTTTTGTTTGCATCTGTGTGATTTGGGACAACGTCAAGGCCGGCTCTTGTGCCATTAAAGTCTAAGCATCTCAATATTTAGGGGATCTTCCCTCTGCGAACAGTAATGTGAGTACATTAACATTAAGAGTGAGTCAGGGGGAAATAAAGGCAGATATTAACATAAAGATTGCTATGGCCTCTGTCTCTGCTGAATGATTCCGCCATAAATGACAAGGTCACTGACCAATTATACGAGATGGAGCTCTGCTCTGACGATGTTGTAATTGTGACAGTGCGAGTGTAAGTATGTGTAGGTCTTAAATACAGCAAGTATTAAGTATAAAAAGTTAATGCTTGTGCGCTGTATGTTGATAGGACATTGAATGTTTACTTAATATTTTAGATTTTTGTGGATGATTTGGATGAAACTAAAGAGCTCCTGTAAATGTGAAAACACTTTACACTCTGTTCTTGGTAATCTCATCTGGTTAATTTATACGTTTTTTTATTTAAGCCCTAGTTTAAACACTCATTCAACTTACTGCACTGAATCTCAATACTTGCTTTAGTACAGACCTAAAATTGTCCTTTGTACTGATTTGAAAAAAGTAAGTCCTGAAAACTGACATTCAATACATGCTCAGATTTATATTGTTCTTCACTTAATACGCTGTGTGTTGTTGAAGCCGAAAGGAAGTTAATGTTTGGTGCGTGTGTGTGCCTGCATGTGTGTGTATGTGTGTATGTGCAAAATACATAAAATAAGCATGACAGATATTCATCAAACTTGTTGTGGAATATTAGGTCTCTCCCAATGATTAACATTTGGAGCAGATTGGTCAGGGGTGCTGACACATGGAGGTGTGTTGCAGAGCAGGGTTTGCTCTTTGCTTTAAACGGAGGTCTGCCTGCCTGCTGAGAACAGTATTCTTGTTTTGCGTGAACAAAATCAGTATTAACTGAGGTTATGCTAAATTCTGCCTTCCTGCTGTGGACAGTAAAACTGCTCGTAGACCTAGGCAGGATTTCTCTAGGGCTGCTGATGGTTGGACTTACTGTGATAGTTGGGCCTGTGTTTATGTGTGTGTGTGAGTCTGTGCGTTGGAGAGGGAGAGCAGGTCAGAGACTGCTGCACTAAGATCTACAGTAGCAGTGGTGCAAAACACTAAAGCAGTTTTCAGGCATGACCTCCGGGTAAAATCCTGAGAATTGGCTACAGAGTTCACCCAGAGTTTTTCTTTAACGCATGTACACCACACAGACGTGTTCAAAACAGCAACAAATCCTCCACATTATTCAGGTGAGAGGTGGAGCAGCAGACAGAGGCAGGAAGTGACGTATTAACTCCACTGCATAAATCACATGATTTTGTTTACAGCACCCCGAAGCCGTCGTCAGCTCTTATCACCACAAACTCTCTTGGCATCTTCATCGGTTCATTATGTGTATGCCACCGATTTTTCACTGGGAGATTTTCTTTTTAATTTTTGCATTTTTGCGTCTGTTGCTGTTGTAAGCGTAGTCAACCCCACTGGCTCGTTGTGAACACATCGACTTATTCTGAATTTCTTTGAACTTTATACCATAGGAGATCAGGGGGATAAAGTCCGTAAAAAATGCGGAGCGCCACACTGGGACATTTGCGTTCACACACACCTCCTATGGTGAAAATACGTAGGATCAACGAGGTCCAGTAGATGTATGAAAGCAGCTTTTGTTAGATATCTTTTATGTTAAAATATTTATCATTATGAATATTTGTTGGGAAAAACACAGTACATAGTGTATATATTACATACAATGCATGCACAGGTTATGCATCACGCCATCTATGTTGTTAATTCTTGATTAGATCGTTTCTGCAAAATGTTGCTAGTTTTACACTCGACTCTATCTATTGATGGCCTCATGTATAAACCTTCATATGCAATAAGTGATTTTCTTATTTTTCCGTCCTTAACTGCCTGTTTGAGTTCACAGTCAGCTCGGTGTCAACGAGGCACTTGTTACACCCACAGTTCTGGAATAAACACCATGACTCATGGCGTTAACGTCCTGACAGGTAAACAGTGGCAACAATATCAGAACACAGACACTGAATACATCACAAACACAGACAGACAGAGGTTTGAAAGTAGGACCAGCAGAACAGGGACAAGGAGTAGAGAATAAAAAAAGAGAGGAGGACAGACAGAAGCTTTAGCTGATAGCAGAACTTGAGCGTATCTCCTCCCGACTCTAACATGTGTGACACGGCCAAGTGGAACGGTGCTTCAGTAATGCATGATATCAAGCAACGAGAGGAGAAGGAAACGGTCGGTACGTATCTCTTGTCATCCCTTGCACTTTCTTCCATCCATTGTCCTTACATATGGTTCGTCTATCAGTGTCCAAACTGCCCAGAGCAGAGAGAAAAGGGACGAGTGGGGTGGGGCGGAGAGGGGCGGGAACGCTCCTGCGTACAAGAGAGCGGAGAGGATGATAGCCATTCCGCTCTTATTATCTAGAATGTATCAAGTTAATCACAGCTCCATTCTGCCCCAGTCCTCCCCTGGGCTCAGTGGGAGACACTGAAGGAAAATTGGAAAAGTATCACTGGGCTGGAGGTAGAGACGAGTGAAGATGGACAGAACAGGGGGCGTACAAAGAGCAGCTACAATAAAGAGAAAGACACAGAGGACAGAGAGAGAGAGGAAAGAGATAAACCTGTTAATTTTTCATTGCCAGCTGGTCGTAATCACAATGTTCTGGGCCCTTAGAGCCATTAAGAGTTGGCCAATTTGAGTGTGAACATTTGTATGTGTGTGTGTGTGTGTGTGTGAAGGAAGTGAGATGGATTGAGCTTCATTACCAAGACTTAAGGGAAACCCCCCCCTCTCAAGACCCCAACTTCTCTCACTCCCCTGTGTCCGGGCCTGACTACCCAAAGTTATAATAGTCACTATCATAAAGACACATTATCCTCTGATAGGAGACCGCACGTCTTAAGGCTATAAAAACCCTCCAACTTCATTTATTTGCCAGATAGAAGTAACGAACTAAAAGGAAAGTGTCAGAGCAATCAAAAAGAAGTTTTTTAAAGTCGACGATTCGAGAATTACTTGACCACTGGCGCAGAGGCCCGAAGATATTGTCCTATAAAGAAGACAGGATGATACCATTAACTCTTCCCCTCTTGTGCTTAATGGGAGCTATGGTAGTGAATAAACCTAAACCACACTGGGCAGTGTGCGTGTGTGTGTGTGTGTGTGTGTGTGTGTGTGTGTGTGTGTGCGTGTGCGTGTGTGAGATGAAAGATATTTGCTGTGGTACAGGGTCAATGACATAAAATACCTGGCACTGTATAAACAGCATTGTTCTTGAATATGAGCTCAGACACACACACACACACACTAGGCAAGTTAATAATGACCATAATCACCCATCTTCAAAACACACACACACACACACACACACACACACACACACACACACACACACACACACACACACACAGAGAGTTTGGCAGCACATGGCCATGTAAGGGGAAAACCACTGCGTGTGTTTACACTAAAACACTGCTTGTCTGAGTGGCTTTAGAGCCCAGGCGGAGCGGGCAGCCTTTTTAACAAGCCTTAAAAAAAACAGGCAAACACACACACACACACACACTTAGACACACACTTCTTCTATTTCGTCCATGAAGAGTTCTCTTTTTTTCTGACCGTTTGAAAATTAAAAGCAGGTAATCAGATCAATATATATGGGACACCAGTATAAACCGTCACCTGTATGTTACACTCAGACTGCGTGTCCCAGAATAGACCATGTGACGGAGCATGTGGAATGTTTATGTCAGTGACAATAAGCTGTGACTGCTGTTGACTGCCCTCATCCTCAGCATTTCTCTTTCACAGCGCATGTCTTCATTGCAACAAGCACTTGCCTCTGTTTCTTCCGCTGGGGGGAGTGCATGTGTATATATTTGCATGCTTGTATGTGTGTGTGTGTGTGTGTGTGTGTGTGTGTGTGTGTGTGTGTGTGTGTGTGTGTGTGTGTGTGAGCGAGCGAGTGTGTATCTGCGGGTCAGAAAGGCAGCATTTGTTCTGTGAAGGTCTATAAACAAGTGGGATCCCTTTTAAGGGATTGTTTAGATTGACGGAACGGGAAAATAAACGTTCTCAAGGAGGCCGGTGCTCTCTGCTGACAGAGAGATCTCTGCTACCAGCACATGTGTGTGTGTGTGTGTGTGTGTGTGTGTGTGTGTGTGTGTGTGTGTGTGTCTCTGCGTGTGTGTGTGTGTGTGTGTTAGTGTGAGTAGAGGTGTGCATTTGTGTGAGTTGAGCCTAAAATGACAGGTTCCTTTTCTGGGTGCTGTTTCAGTGATCAGATGGCGCTTTCATGTGAACCCTCCATGACCTCTCTTCTTCGTCTTCTCTGCCCATCTCCCTCCTAATCTAGCCTCTAACTCAGCGCACTCAAACTCTCAGCAGCTCACACTTGTCTTCTTTTTTCTCTCCTAAAAGCATGCTTGTTGTTTCTACTCCCCCCCCACCAGTGCATAACTCCCCTCTCCTCACCAGCAGAAACTTTTCTCCCCGTCTCCTCTCTTTTTTTTCGTAACACTCCTCCTTGCGCTGAGGGGTTGTTGTGTCTGGGTTGTGAGCAACATGTGGAATATATCAAAACCCGCTCTCTGCCTCTCAGTCTTGCTCGCCCTCTCACTTCTTCACACATACACACACACACGCACACACACACACACACACACGCACAGACACACAGATCTGGTAGCGGAGCACTGGTCTCCTTGAGAACGTCCAGTGCGAGGAAATGGGGTGTCCGTCCAGCCGTGATTTAGGTCAGAGGGAAGCAGGGATGGGAGGCTTCTCTGCTCTCTGTTTATTTGAAGCAGGGGCCATTACTGCTGTCTCTGGACTGTATTTATACACAGACACAGAACAGACGCACGCTGATACAACCAGACTGTGCGTGCGTCTCCGTCCGTGTGCGTATTTTTGTGCAGAGAGCAAGAGAGAAAGAGGGAGCATGCATATTATGTGACTCAGGAGGAAGATGTGTACAATGCACAGTAAAAATAAACTGCAGTGATTTGTGGTCTGGGCCTAATAGAGGAAGGGCCCGCGCTTTTAGTGGGAAGTGTACGGCGGTGGGCCTCAGTGCGGCAGCATTAGGAGTCTGCTGGGACTGCTGGCTTCAGTCCAGTCCAGTCCCAGTATACTTGATTCACCTAATGAAAGACATCTAATCACCGAACTGGGGTAAAATAAGCAAGCAAGTCCATCTGCTCTGTGGCGTATGAGTTAAGAGTTTTCAGCAGAGTAAATGAGCATGTGTGTGTGTGCGTGTGTGTGTGTGCGTGTGTGTGTGTGCACCAGGATCGTGTGCCAGCAATCTGGTTGTGTAGAATCTGTGTGGTGTAAACGAGTCCCATGGCATCTATTGCCTGTCTGCCATTACTGCAGGGTTGCCACAGCTTGTAAAAGCCTTGTTAACACAAAGACCTGCTCACATGTTAATTGGCTAATTGACTAATTAATTTTTGCATAAAGGCGTGCACTGGGAGAAAGGCTAGCTAATTGAAAGTGACTATAGGTTTAATTATGTGACGAAAGGGTGAGCAGGACTGAGTGAAGGTGGGAGGCCCAGATGTGTTGCTCTTTTTCCTCTGCATTTGCCTTAAATGTTTTCTGCCTCACATTTAGTATGTCCTGATATTTTTTGCATCTCACATCTCAGCCGTCTCTTCTGTTTACTCCTCCTTTACCTCGCCACTGAGGCAGATTTGAGCAAAGGTGTTTGTCTACCAAGTACGTATAAGTCCTTTGTTTTTTATTTCAAATTAGAATATAAATTGTCATGCTCAGAAATCTTGCACACTGAGCCCGATGTTTTTCATTATTCTTTTCGTTCTGGCAATTCACTGTAGGAAATAAACTCACTATTTGAAAAAAAGAAAACAATCCCGAGAAGCTGTCAGGAACAAGGAGGATTTCGTCTTCTGATCAAGGAGCTGCAAAATTCTCCCAATTGCTTCTTAGTCTTTTTCAGGATGTCAGTGGTCACAGTTTGATATGCTGCCAGCACTAAGACCACATATTTTAGAGACAACCACATATTTCTCTGAAATAATTGATTCTAAACAGCTCAAACAACTCTCTGAAACACCCTTTACAGATGGGAAAAGCACAGCAAACCAATCCTGTTCCAAAAAATTTAATGAGGGACGAAAGTTTTGCATTCCTGTGACTGACACAACGTGAGTTCGTATTTATTTTTCCACACGTGAGACATTGTCGGCGTGTAGACAATAACGACAGGAAGTAAAAGATAAAAGCATCAAACAAAGGTGCTTCTTATTTTCATAACCCTCTCTTGTTCATTTGTCAGTCTCTTACTTTTGTACCGTGCGCTGGAGAGAAATAATTTAGCTATGAATTCCAAGCCGCTGCAGAGACCTTGTCATGCTGCCAGCCATCTCCGGACGTCTGTAGCAGAGAGGCGTCAGTGTGATCATGCATTCACATCAACAGTAATCTAAGTCCAATTATTGAACAGTATGTAAAACAGACACACACAACGGGACGGAGACCGAGGAATGCACGAGCGAACGAATGTCTGTTAATTCAATTCCTGCCCGGCGCTCACTAAAACACCACCACAAATTAAATCGGCCAGGGGAGCAGGCGGCTAACAAAGGAAATTAACAATGATGCTGCCTCTGTATTAGGGCATATGGATTCGCTGCATGTTTGCCTCGTGTGTGTAGCTGCAGCCTCACGCCTCCGTACGCAGAGAGAGGGGGGAAAAAGGCCACTTTTAATCAAGAAATCCATTCCACTTTTCTAACCCCTCTTCGCTTCTTCCTCCCCTCCCTCCATGGCAGGCTTGCGTGGAAACAGAAGTGCTAAATTACCCTGGAGCAGTCAGACAAAAACATCTTGTTGGGTTCTAAATTGCTTTGCATGCATGTTAATTGGACAGAAATCCCTGCAGTGTATTTGGTTTGTGCGAGCGTTTGCGTGCGACTTTGTGAGCGTGTGCGTCTGTACTGTATCTGTGTATGTACAGTATGTGCACGCATGTATGCGCAGTGTGTTTGTGTGTGTTGGGCAGCACTGGTAGAGATTTGGAGGTTATCTGTTTTTGTTGGTTAATTGTGAAGCTGATAGTATCGAGGGTCTGGGCCGATTCAAGTGGGCTTTCAGCCAAATTACCTCAGTAATTGTCTATGTTCAAGTCCCTCGATGCTCTCACCAAGACAGAGCCTGGGAAGCCCTGAAGTTCAGTGGAGAGGGGCAGATCTGACCCCAGCTTTAGACAGCTTATGGCGTAATTGAAATGATATATTTTTTTCACACCATTATTGGATCGCTGACAAGATTTCCCCAAAATTCCATTTGTGGTCAATTTATCCTGTTTGTTTTTAATTAATGTGGGTAGCTAATGAACTCAGAGGGGATCTTAGTCAAATGATCAGCATTTCCTCCATGTTTCCCTGTTATCTTTGAAGCAGTAGGCTTTGGAATTAGAGCATGAAATTGTTTGAAAGTGGGAGAGGAATTCAGTCGTACGCAGTGCACAAACACAAGCAAAGGGAACATTGGATTTGTAAATCTACTTTTCATTCAATCTGACTAGAACTTTCATTGACTCTGATTAAAGTCCATTTTAACTATAACTAGTTTACGGAGGCGCAGACATGAAGGACTAATGAAACACAGTCTGTTATCACAATTTGTTTCATATGTTGATTTAATTAATTACAAGCAGAGAACATTTTATTGGCTAAGTCTCGGTTTCTCTCTCTCTTTCTCTTTCTCCGAGAAATCATCCCAGAGCTGTCCTAGTCAAACTAGAAAGTATTCCACTCGCTGAATTGGTGTCGGAAATAAATTAATAGAAAGTTGTCGATGTCTTGGAGCTGTGTATTTTTTTTTAATATGAAATTCTTAGAATATGGCAGACAAAGGCTTTAAATTATTCTCATCTTAGCCATTATTATTCATGAAAGAATGCACAGTTTGTACATGTCAGATCTGATGAAAAAGAGGATCAGGCCTAACCTTGACACATGAACTGTATCTCTCCTCATGACCCTGCAGTCTATTTAGTTTTTTCTTTTCATCCTCCCTCACTGTTTTTTCAAAGGCCCACAATGTAGTTATGCATAATGTGTGAATATATCGTAACATAGGCTTCACTTCAAACATTTATTTCTCAATTTGACATTTTCATTACTACTTACGGGGACGAAAATATGTTTGTGTGAGTTACGAGATAGAAAAAGTGCTGCAAAACCAATTGTGACTATAAGTTGGACCATCAGTGGTACCAATGCCCCTGTCACAACCTCCACTTAAACCAGCTCCAGTCAGGAATGAGAGGGGGAGAGTGAACAATGCGGAATAAAGATATGCACATTAAGGATGTCATGATATCACCAACACTTTTGGGTTAGGGTTAGGTTTTGGGATAGAGTCGATATCGATACCATGAAATTCCCACCATTAACTATACCCAATTCGATACCACGGCAAAAAAACACATAAATCCCATTAACTTCAACCCACACTCCTTTATGAAAACATTTGATTATACAAAAAACAACAGTGGCTATGTAGCCTTCAAGTGATGAAAACAAAGGAAAGACATAATACAGAACAGTGACATAAAGAAAAATTATGAGATATAAGTTATCAGGGATAGCTCAATGACTCAATGGCAGAGGCTGCACACCATGTGCTAACACACTTGCAGACATACACACACACAAACACACATATACTCAAGAGCAAATAGGTTGGCAATTGATTCTGCTTCTCTGCTCCTCTCCAATCACCCACACTCAGAACCGATCTCCTCAATAACTTGCTGAACTCACGTCCTAGTGCCCGGATAAATGTTGCTTCTTCTGCAACAACGAAGTTAAAACACCACGTTGCGTCACAACCTGCTGGAAGAACATCTCTCCCGGTCTTATAAACTCCAGAGCAAACCAAACAAAGCAAACCCCGTTCACTCAAAGGTCAAAAGAACCTCTGACCAGCAAGGGTGTCCAATGATGAGGTGCAAAGTGAGAGCAGGTCAGCGGGAGTGCAAGGAGGGAGGACATACGGCACGGTACAAGGACCCGACCTGATGGTGAAGCAGCGGCGGCAACCATCGTGCAGCGGCGGATCGGTAATGTTTGGTACCTCCAGTACAGAGGTATCAGTTCTCGTGACATCCTTAGTACACATCAAGATTTGGCCTATTGAACCAGCAGTGAGAACTGAAAGACTTAGCAGAATCTTTTCAGGCGAAGAATAAGTTGTCGTCATTGTCTTCATAGTGTGCAGGACTGCAGGCCATGAATCCCCAGACAGTGACCTCATATCTCTCACACACACTCACACACACTCAAACACATGGAGGCACTCACACACATACACACACACATAGTATTTGACTCTTTTGTGCTAAAATTCTGAACACGCAAACAAAATGTGCAAAAGACACACACGTACACGTACACATACACAAATGCACCGGCGCACACACAAAAAATAAACACTTAAGCCTGGAAAGACTCAATAATATAATAATGGCAGATCAAATTATGTCTTCTTGACTCTTTTCTGTTTATTTCAACATCTCCATCTGTAAGCTGCTCAGTCTTTGTGCGACTGAGTCATGTCTAAACACACACCTCAGCTCTGATGACTACAATGACTGCGGTGGCAGTTTCTGCCATTTCACTTTTCCGTTGAAGGTTGAAGGCAAATTTTGCTGAACACACAAACAAAATGCGCAAAAGACACAGACACACATGCGTAAACGTGCGCGCGCACCACACACAGGCACACGCGCCCACGCATGTACGCATGAACTGCGGTGACAAGCTGTGAACATAAACACTTAACCCTGGAAAGATTCAATGATGGTGGATAAAAGAGTGATTTGTGTTCTGCTAAGGGGAAAATGAGTAATCCTATCATTCAGCGTGACATGCAACACAACACACCGCATCAGTCACAGACACACACACACGACACTAAACACTGCCTATCAGGATGATAAAAGCATGCCTCACCCACACAATAAAGCGTTTGATTTTTCTATTTTCCATGTCATTCATTTTCTCTTTATGCTGTTGTAAACCTCCTCCATTCTCTCTCTCTCTCTCGTTCTCTCTCTCTGCCTTTTTCCCCGCTGGCGTTGCTCCTCACACAACAGCACATATTTGTGTATTCATGTAAATATCTCAACTAATCTGTATAAATATATTTATGAGATTTAATACCTTTGTACTGTAATACTATGCACGCTGAGCATCAGGTTTTACACCCTTGTGAAGACAAGTGTACACACATGCCCTAATGCAGGCGCACACATCTACACACAGCTCATATTGGGTGCATACCAATCCCTTGGTCTTTCTTTCTTCCTGCCGGGGCATTAATTCCTGCCCATATTTCCATCTGATTATGGTCCGGTTATACCCGCAACTAATTGAACATTAAATATAAAGAAAGTTAATGAAAATGTCCTTTATCCCCTCCAAACTAGGCCTGAGAACGCATCTATTAACGCAAATTAATCTGGCCCTGGTGCGTGTTGCAGAGAAGAAGATATATGCACAGTTTGCTGCTCTCCTCTCTGACCCGAATTACAGTCCCTCTCCCCGAGCAGGACAGTTAAATAACAAAAGAGGCGTTGTTCTCCTCCCTCTGAGCATTCTCGTAAGCCATTCCCAGAGATTCATATATGTCTGAGAACAATGTGACGTTGATATCTTGGCTCTCAAACGGGAGGTTTCTGGTCCTGGGGTTCTCCTCTTACTCCTGCTGGCCCATACACGGACCTCCTGCTCCCTCCTGTCCTTGGTTTGAACAGAAGACACTGTGCAGTGTGGACCAGAACATTTTCTGTTATTTTACAGGAGAACGTTTATCACATGGTTCTTTAACGATGTTGGACAGGGGTTTCAGCAACACACAATACAAACAATTATATCTCTTTAATACCAAAATGTGTGGGTATATGCAGTTTGTTATATGTTGGTATATCGCTGAAAATGACAATTGACACCTTTAACATTGCCAGTGGAGGAGCTTGCCTCACGTTGTTTTCCCTCGGTGAGTCACGTTAGACGTCATAAACGCACGATAAAGTGAGACGCTCTCCTGCCTTGCTTTCTTGCCAGTGTTTTATTTTACCAGATGTGAAGAAAAAATTGCTGTTGCACATTGTTCCCTTGATTTAAAAACAATAAGCACACAGATATTCATGCCTATTTATGCAGTCTCTAGATTTCTATAATACAGAAGAAGAAATAAAGAAGAAATAAACATGTTCACCCTGGGGTGACGTTTCCATCACTGAGAAAAAGCAGATAAAAACCTACGTCTACTGCAGAGTCATGTGACCTGGTAGCGTAAGCCGATTGTATCCATTCCCATTGCAAACAAAAGCCCGGTGTTAGTGGGTTTTCTGGCCGGTGGAAAATGGGCTTTGCAAGTCCATAAACATATCTTAACTTTAAGTGTCATTCCGATTTCACAGGATGAGTTCTGGCAAAAGAAGAAGAGTCTGTCACTCTATAAACACATCTGACGGGAAATAAAACATGTTCAGTCAAGTTTGAATAACAACCTATTGCCAGCGAAAAGTTTCAATCTGCTGCAAATCGTCTTATTTTCTAATGGACTTGTTAGTTTTACTCCATCTGTGCTTTTCCCTTTCACCAGAGCTTCCTGTGCAAGTGCCAGAGCCGCAGACACCCACTGAGAGTGCGTCCAGCAGACAGGCTGACGCACGAGGAGAAAGGAGGAAACAATGAATGGATGGATGCTTTCATTTTGATGAAAGGAATAAACGCTAAGGCATTTATTTTGTCCATTATCCCACTAAAAAGCCCTCTCCATTCCCTGCCCCCCCTTCCTCCTCACGCACTCCCCCAGGCCCCTCATATTAGCATCTCCTCTGGACAGCGAGGGGTTAACTAACCCGTTTAAGGGGAACCACACAAAACAATACGCGAACCCCAAAAAGACAATGGCAGCGCCTTTCTCCTCCGTATTTGTAATTTAACATCAAAAGGCTCCTCTCCCCGCGACCTCTGAGAGCCAGCGCCTCTTTAATGAAGCGCCCCACCCCCCTTAATCACATTCAAATTGGTTAGTGTTCAGAAAATAGAAATATGTATTAGATAGCAATAAATTTTCATCATTGGCTAAGCCTTCTTCTTAATTGTCCTGTCCCAAGGCTTGGGAATTTCATTGTTCGTTAGGTGCTTAAGTCCCCCATCTCATTCAGTCTCTCTGACATTACTGCTGAGGGCTCTAATGCCCAACTAATTTGAATGGGGATTTACATGATAGAGCAGGGAGCATTAAAATGTGGAGGGAAGGGAGAAAAAAAGGAAAAAAGGAAAAAGGGGGAAACGGCTTCTTTCACTTCAAAAGTCACTTTGTTCAAAGTCAAATGACAGTGTTTAAAGATGCTCTATCGTTCTCTCCTCAGGATTTTGGACAGCAGTGCCACGTTTAATGGTTCGTTATCTTAGCCCCTCTCTGTCCGCTCTCTTCTTACCTCCTTTTCTCTTTCTGCCGCTAACCATACGCTTTTGTTTAGTGGCACCATACTGTTTCAGAATATACACTGTTTTTGACTGACTTTGAATTGCAAAACACTTCTGTCATTCTCGATTATTTTTTTTTTCTCTCCTTATATTTCTGTTTCCGTGCATGTCACTCAATAATGTGCCATCAGGGGTTTAGAAGGCTTATTGAATAGGCATTAATGTCCATACTGTGTGTGTGTGTGGTTGTTATATTAGGTTAGGCTATTATTTTCACTCCATTCTGCCATGTAACCCATTCCGCCTGGTGTTTCTGGCTGGCGGCTGAGCAAAAAAATAGAGCCTGGAATTGTTTTCTGTTTGTTCTGGAGGTATTTTGGATCAGAGGTAGATTGTGTCTATGCGTGTGTGTGTGTGTGTGTGTGTGTGTGTGTGTGTGTGTGTGCATCTGTTTGCGTTTCTCAAAAGTATGTCTATTTTGGATCAGTATGAAATAGAAGCAGCAGTGATAAAGAGAATCAGATGTTTTCTGATGTGCGCTGTTGGACTCAGTGTGTGTGTCTGGCAGAGAAGACATATAAAGGTCCAGAAGGCAGACACAAGGCTAACAGTTTGCACGGGGAATTAGAGTTTTGGCAGTGAAACGGCTGGTGCATGTGTGCGAGGCCATACACACTGTATCCTTTCATGCTGCAAATGTGCATTTTAGAATGTGCATGTGGTATTTTTTGTTGGCTGTATAATAATGCAATAAAATTAAAAGTTTCACATCGCTGCCCACCTGTTGTCAGAATGCCAAAGTATCCAGGAGCTGCCACTTTCTGATGCAGGCCCACTGAAGCATCCTGCATAATCATAAGTGTTAGGTGAGGAAGAAGCTGAATTATGAGATATATTTATAGCCTATTGTTTACCCCGGCTTTAATTAGTGTTTGCATCTTTTTAGCTGATAAACAATGACACCTTCCACCTTCAGTTCCACATAATTAGTGTGTTTGGTTTGACCCGTGTGTTACCGGAGATGAGAGGAGGTCTCCGAGGGTCAGCACTAATGAGAGAGAGGGGTCGACCTTAGACGTCGAGTCACCAAGGGGCAAAAAGGAGCATCATCATACAAAACGCATAATACCACACAAAAATCTTACAGATGAGGTCCACAAAATGGAGAGGAGTAACTTCAACTCTATTCTGCTCCAACAATGACAAGCTGCTTTCAGACATGCACTGAACTCCACAGTTTGTCTGTATTATTTAAGAGCTGTGACTCTGTGTGTTGTCATAAAAAGTCATGTGATCTACGCAGCGGAGGTAATCAACCCCCCCGCCTCTGCCGGCTGCACCCGGCTGCTCCACCTCTCACCTGAATAATGCTGAGGATTTGTGAACGCGTCTGTGCTCAGAACCTCCCCCTGAGTTCTGCATGTGTGGAAGGCAAACTCTGGATAAACTCTGTTGCACTTCTCCATTTTTCCTTCATTCATCTCCTCCTGTCTCTCTCTGTCTCTCTCATGCGAACACATAGATGCACACACACAAAGACATTGATATGGAAATGTCTGTAAACTCTCTATAATTAGTTTTTTGCAAACACAAATGACACATGGAATAATTTAGATCAACAGCGAGGAAGTGAGATCTGATCAGATGTGGTCACAGGAGACATTTGATGTCAGGTGTGAATACGCAGATTAAGAGCTGTCCACTTGTAATTTGATCTATCAGGACAGATGTAGACTCCAGGGGCCTCATTTATAACCGTTGCATACGTTCAAAATGGGGCCTGAAACGCACGCACGCCATTTCTCACACAAATGTCGGGATTTATATAAACAAACTTGACGGCAAAATTTACGGATTTCAATGCAAACTCTGACCAATGCCTACAAACGTTTTGGAGACGGGAAAGTGGCGACGCAGATGTAAGGTGGTGAACTGAAGCAGATTACTGATCCACTTCATCATTTACATTAAAACAAACAGCTTGAGTTGTGCTCACGCGACATATCTGTTCCACACAAACCTTTTAATTGAAAAATATGTAATCCAATTTACATGTTGGATTGTTTTAGATGTCTCATCAGCTGATATAGATTATTTTGATCTGTGATCTTTGTGCTGAACTGAGTCCAGTATCACACAGATCGACCGACGGAACCAAGCCATCCTATAAGCATATAATAATAATTTTGTTAAATTCTATCGATTGAGGCCATCACAGCTGCCTCTGAAATTCCTAATCCTGCAGCTTTGGATGATCAAAATACAAAAATGAGATTCAAAACGTTCCCTCACATTCTGAGATTGTGTTTTTTTTGCCTCCACCTTTGAATTGGATCTTTAATTTATTATTCATGAGGTGCTTTGCATTTATGGTTGAAAGTGGGCGTGTAGAGGGCGGAGTATTAGGCAGATCCAAGTATGAATGTCTCCAGTTGGACTGTGGTTTATAAAGTGAACATTGCGTTCGGGTGTGAGTGGGCAATGTTTTATAAATTAGTCTGAACATGACCATAGCCTCAAGGTGCACAAACCCCCCCCCCCCCCCCCGGTTCTGCATGTGTGAAAAACAAACTCTGGGTAAACTCAGAGAAAATATAACTACAGATGAAATGAATATAAATCAATTCGGGGTATTTGGTGTGGAAGTATTTTCAATTAGATTCAATCATTCCACAGTTTTTGAATACAGCTTCAAACTGACATCTTTGTGCTGTAATGTCGGTGCTTCTTACCTGTTTGTATGTGTTTTAATCTCCAGCTCATTATGTAACAGTATTGAGCTAAATGTCTGGAGACTGAAGATCAGAGACAGCGAGTGAAGGGTTAACTCTGATAATCACCTGTATTGATCTGTGTGCGTTAGAGGAAAAACTGCTGGTTACAGAGCAGCCTACCATGAATGGTTATTGATTATATCATAAAGACTGGCTGTCTCCTGAGTCTATGGCTCTTTAGGTAATCACTGATGCCTGTTTTTTTTCTCTTTGGCACTCCGTCAACTTTGTGTTGTGCACCTGTCCTCCTCATATGTACTCTTTTGGAAGTCATAGTCCCCTCAACAGACCTGCACCCTCAAGCTACCTCCCCTTTCCTCACTTTCTACTCAATACTGGCACTCAGCCCCTTCTCCTCTGGTATCTCACCCTCACACTCAGCACCTCATTCACTCTTGCCTTGGTGATTTCTCACAAGTTTCCATCTGAGCAGAGACCTTCTTCCCAACTTCTGTCCTGAGTGATCACAAGTGGTCAGCCCATAAGTACAGGTCTGAACGTACGCAAATACATCCTGAGACCCGATCACAAAAACCTCAGGCAGAGGCGGTCTGGGACACACGTGGCCATATTCTTTTCACTGTGTGAACGTAAATGTATCCTGGGCCACATGTGAGGGACCACCTACTCAGCAGACGTCCTTTGACCCGCTGCAGTTCAAAGGTTTTTAAACACTTCTAGGTGTCCAAAAGCAAATGTTTTTGTAGCCACTGCCACAATATCATCGATCACTTATCATCACACATTTCAAACTTAAGGCTCCCAGTGTTTCCCCTAGGTTTACAGCTTTGGGGGGGGACAGAAACGGACACAAAAACTTAAAGGAATCATGATGGTAATGTGTATCTTTTAATGATTTTGAACTGTACATTGGATTTCTGACCAGTGCTGACAGGCTATTCTGTGATGCTCAGACGTCATGTGTTTGTCCAGTTTGTCCCTTCTGTAGGACTGGCAGGGAGACTCTTTCTATAAATGGCCGGGTCTGGTTTCCTCTCACAACTACCTGTTTATGCTGTCTATGTATTCAACAGAACATTCCTAAAACCAGTGGTGTATAAAGTACTTGAAAGCCATACTTGAGTAAAAGTACAGATATCTTACTTGAAAGTGACTCCGGTTAGTAAGTAAAAGTCACCCGTCAGAAAATGACTTGAGTAAAAGTCCTAGAGTTGCTCATATTAAATGTACTTAAGTATCAAAAGTAAAAGTACAAGTACCAAAATTAAAAATGCTAAGTGCTTTTTATAGTAGGCCTATACAGACACAAAACAACCCAAAATTGTTCAGTTCAGGATTGCTGACTAAAAAATTATAACAACACTATATATATATATATAATGTATAATTTTACACATTTTGAACCCGAGATGCTGAGGTTAAAATAGTATTGGACAAGTGCATCTGAACTTCTAGCGACAACAAAGAATCAACACAACAGAATAAACAAGTGCCTCTTGATTCTACCTTAAAACACTAATAGACCTGCCACTAATAGACCAATTGAACCTTTTGTGTCTATTAGCTGTATTGTGTAACTGCCTGGATGTTAACCTGCCTGTATACCTGCCCGCCAGCTTGTCCACGCATCTACATGTAAGCCTGTTTATTTATCATTAGCCTATCTTCACTGAATGGGCCTGCGTGTGTGTTTGCATTTGTTTCCAGCAGGGTGACAATACACCTGTAGGGTATCTTGCCTGTAGGGACGACAAAGTGAAGACACAACCCTGCTTGAAGTTGTACACATTAGCCAGTTTGTACAATACATATATAAAGACTCAACAGCTTCTAAGTTGTGTTGAGTCAGCACAAAGGGCGACTAAGGATTGGAATTGGCAATATATAGATATATGATATCTTTGCAAAAATTATATTGGCATTATAGTGAATGGAAAACTGGGCCTGATTACCCAGGGTTCCATTTGGTCCATTGAAAAACCTGAATTGTGTGCGTGAATATGCAGTAGTCCACGACACAGTGTTTGTTTTTTGGTTGTGTTGGCTGAAAGTTGTTCTTGCGTTTGCTTATATAATTGGTTGTGATGTTTGTTTTTCCATCTCGACTTTTTTCTGTTTGTTTTGTTTACGTGGACGTGTAAGACTAAGTAGACACGGCCAACCAATGATAGTCTATTTGCCAACAGTTTTTGTTTAAACCAACTACTTCCAATATTTTCTTTAAGAAAAGTTAACTACTTGCTGCTTCGAGCTATGTATTTATGTGCAGATGTTGACACGAAGCAGGAAAGGGAAAAGAAATGTGAATCGAAAAAGGAATACCTTCAAAAAATTATGTAAAGTCGCCTAATAAAAGCCCTCAAAAGCAAATTCATTTGCCTGAATAATAATCCTTACAATTTAAATAGGGCCTCACGTCTGTCAGTGCCTGTCAGTGCTAGGGCCCTCATAATAAAGACTGAACCGAGCTCATGCAGGAGCGAGAGAGAGGTGCGCCGTGCGTAAAGGTGCACGTTCCGCCAACCTCCGCTGCTCAAGTAACGAGCCAGTTTTGAGAATGTTAGAAGTAGAAAGTACAGATATTTGTGCTCAAATGTAGCGAGTAAAAGTAAAAAGTCGTCAGGAAAATAAATACTCAAGTAAAGTACAGATATGTGAAAAATCTACTTAAGTACAGTAACAAAGTATTTCTACTTTGTTAATTCCCACCACTGCCTAAAACTGTAATTTATCTATCTATCTATTTGGATATCTATTTATTTATGCATGCATGTATATATGTTTGTATGTAATGTATGTATTTACTGACTTCCATAAGTAACCTGGATTGGCGGAATCCTGAAACATTTTTGGATCCGGTACTTATGATTATTGCGTCTCCACGAAGCCCTGTCACGAAAACACGGAAACGCTGAAGCGGAGTGGTTGAAATCGCTGTAAAGACGTCATGGAGCATGCGCATAAAGTGAAAGAAGACTAAAGTCGAGATCCTACTAGCAATCTTCCCATAACGACTTCTCTACCACCTGAAATCACTGTTACCACAGCAATCAAACAGGACTAGTGAGAATAGAGCATTTCGCCATAACCCTCGTTTGTGTTAAGTTACCGTTTTGAAACTTCCGTCTATAATAAAAAAAATGTCACGTCAGATTTGCCGGTTTTGAACAATGGTCCGATGAAAATAGATTCTACAATGATAGAAGGAAGTGACGCAGCGGGGTTAATTGGCTTCGGCGCCCTGTGTAATACTTACCAAGATCAGTCTTGTACAACCAGGGGGGCAGCCAAGCTGGGTCAGAACCTGTCATCCAGTGGTGACTGAGCAGATTCTTGTCTGGGGCAGGGCGTGCAACACTTGGACTCTTTTCTGTACTCGGACCCAGAGCAGGAGAGCTCCTCCGGCTGCTACTAGCAGGAGAGTGAGTGTTACCATCGTCCACCTGGGAGCGTTTAAAAAACGCGGATATTTTTAACTGCTTCTCAGGTGGTTCATGCAACATGTTTTCAGATGGATGCCCTCTGTCCGCTGGTGGGAGGTTGCTCACCTGTGTGTGCGCGCACGTGTCAGTGTGTGCGCGCATTTGGATGGAACGTCGCTGTGCGCGATACAGAGAGCAGAGAGGGAACTCTAACCCTGCGACCATGTCGAGACAGAAATGCAAGCTATAGACCTGTTTTATAGGAAATGTAACCTTAAAATGATTTATGTAGAGATCTGGCGCTATATTAAAAAATAAAAAATAAAATAAATAATTTGACCTTCCGGGGGGGCGGGAGGTGCCGTTGGGGGGGCGCAGCTCCATTATGCTTCTACGTATCCGTTTCGCGGAGAGGGACGCACGGAGACCAGAGAGTCTTTTTGATTTATGCCTTTCCGACGACCATCCGTCTGAAAACAATTCACCGCCAAACAGTAGGTGGCGCAACGGAAGACAAGCTTGGAGATGCCTACCTCACGAGTAATCAGAAGAAGTCCACGCTGTTTATTTACTTACTCCCCACTTCCCTCACACACAGTGTAGGCTACGATGGCAACTAAATAAAATAAAGTGACACCCAGCAGGTCAAAATGCTGATGTAATCGTTTCTTAGCGCAGCGGTTCCCCGGTCTTGTTTCCAAACTGTGTTGCTAATTCCACAGCTTGAAGCTCTGTGTAGCTTGAAGCTACACGGAGCTAGCTAGCTTCCCACCCAGCTTCCACACACAGTCAGCAGGGACTCCCGATACTAACTACTATCCAGTGTTTGCTTCTAACCTGACGGTGTTTGAGAAACAGTATCATGATAGAAGTGGAATTAAAGTTGTGACAGCGAGTTTTTGCACTGTTACCACTGCAGTTAGCATGGTTGCTAGCCCGCTAGCCTAGCCCGCTAGCGCCGTTTTGAAAGCTCGTTATAACCGTATGTGACCGTGTGCACATGCTGTCAGTGCTCTAACGAGCCACCGTCAGCCGGACAACTCCGCTGGCTTAACACACACGTCACATTAATCGTAGAATCGTAGTTGTGTTTGTGTTTATTGTGAAGCAGGAAGTTTGAGGTCCGGAAATGTGAAATCCGGAAATGACCTTGTACGGAAATTATGTCGTTCGTGGACCAATCACAGCCAAGGGCTGTCCGTGGAGTCTCCGAAATAAACACGGACAGTTAGAAAAATCAGAGGTGTATGAAAAGTTCTCCGAGGCGCTAGGAGAGGGCGTTTCTCTGTCCGTTTCTGTCTGTGTCATAGAAAACAGAAAAGCAAAAATCGGCCTTTAGTAATAGCTGTGGACATTCATTCATTCAGCCCCTCCTGAATCTCTCCCTCTCTCTCATGCTGACACTTAGGCTCACACACACAAAACATTGAATTGAACATATCTGTAAAGTCTATGGTAATAGACAGCAGGGAAGTGAGATCTGATCACAAGTGGTCACAGGAGACGCTCAGGATACTTTTTGATGTCAGGTGTGAACACAAGTATTTAGAGCTGTCCACTGGTGGTTTGATCGCTCAGGACAGATGTTGATACCAGGTCTGAACCTGACCGAAGTCTCAATGTCCATGGAGACAAGCAAACAGGCACACCGACCTGAGGATGAGGAAGTGCTCACTAATCAGGCTTATGATGCCAGTGGGCTAATAGAGCCATGTGCCCTGCTTAGGCTGCTGCTGTAAATGATTAGCCTGGCTCAGGCTGAGCCGTATTAGCTGGCCTGCCATCACTGATAGCTCCTGGCTTCCAACTTTATCATAACGATAAAGCCGCCACTAGAGCCTGCATTAGAAACAATCAACCAATCTGCCTTCTTGTGTCTAGGTGGGAACATCTCTACACTGAGGCCATGAGAACTGAAGGGGCATGCTCTCCCACGATGCCCACATCCGATAACCAGGACGAGATCAGCGATGAACGGGAGGAAGGTAAGGGGAGGTTGAATGTAAATCGGACACTGACAACATATGAAACAAAAGTTCACCAACAAGTGGTCACCTTGCATACTTCTTTCACTCTTAGTCTAACTGGTTTATTTCTCCATGTCCATTAGTTGAAATGTCATCTGTGACTCAGATCAAAGATAAGATTAAGATAAGATTAAGATACATTTTATTTGTCCCAAACACATGCAAAGACATGCACAAGCACACTCATGCAATTGGGAAATTTAACCTCTGCTTTTAGCCCATCTGGTGCAGGACACAGAGCAGTGGGCAGCCATGTACGGCGCCCAGGGAGCAGATGTTGGGGGAGTAAGGTGCCTTGCTCAGGGGCACTAGACAGGGTAGGGAGAATCCTCTTGGATTTTTGGACAGATCAATCCAGGTTCGTCTTTTTGTTGTTTCTCCGTGGTGTCGAACCAGAGACGAACCAGAGACCTTTTCTACCCATAGTCCAAGTTTCTGCCACTAGTCCCTGATATGATAGTTTTAAAGATATACAGACAGATTAATCTTAAATTTTTTGCATACTGCCGCTCAACTTATGATCTTTAGCTGAAGTGGAGAGCCCTTATTTTGAGCAGTCACGCAGAAAAGTCACACCGCCGACGCCCACTCATCACCCTTGAAAGTATGTGCACAAATACACACCCTGACACACATGCTAGCACACACCTCCCAACCTTAGGCTGGCATGCATACGGGAAAGCAAGGTATATTTTTATTGTGTGCTGGTCACAGAGAGGTGGGTGTGATACATTGTGCGTGCCAAAGTAGAAACAAAAATCACACAGGGAACACACACAGCCTTACACAAATAACACACGCACACTCACGCAAGATGCATACACACAAAGACACAGACAAATGAGACCTTAGTGAAATAGCTAGTGGGTTTTCTGCTATGGTCATGACTTCCTTCAGGGCTGTGAAAACACTCTGCATATGGAGTCCATCTCCTCTATGGCTTAGCAGTGAGACGAACACACACACAGCATCAACATGTGCACAGTCAAACAAGGAGGAATATTGTCTTCGTAGCACTTTGGCCTTGCTACTGTAGAGGTTTGGTTTCTGGCTCGGTACGGAGAAAAAGTGCATACGTATTGGTGGAAAGAAAAGGAAACAGTGACTGTAACGTGGTAGGGATTCACATCGTAAGCAGGACTGGCCATGCCTTGAATTAAAAACATTGGATAGAAGCATGTACATGTTGATATTTGTTTGTAGTGAGGGTGAGAATAGACGTTTGTTAAAGGGACTCTGCAGTGGAAGGTTTCGTGGCGCGGCAGGAAGATCGATAGAAACAGTTGTGTTTTTTTTTCTCTCTCAGAGCAGCTGTCTATTGAGTTACCACAGCTCCGCTAACAGGTTATCAACTCAGGGCAGTGTGGGTGTGTGTGTGTGTATGTGTGTATATATTCATTAACATCCTTATCACAAAACAGGCACATAGAAATACACCCAGCTGTGTGTGTTTGTGTGTGTGTGTTTGTATGTCTCTGACCGGGTCGGGTGTGGAAGTATTGACCAGTTGCCAGGGGATCGGAGCTATTGATTGTGACTCATCCCGCGGTTTATATTTGAACCCTGGGTTTAACCTTCATCGATCGACACACACCTCACAGTCTGTAAGGTGTTCAACTCTGTTTTTCACTAATGGGGCTAAATGGTTGTGCAACTCTGTGTGTGTGGGTGTGTGCAACTTTTTCTGGCTTGCTCTCTGTAGCTTTTCTTTGATAAAGAATAGCCTGTAAAACATGTTTTCTTTTATGAAGGTCCAGTGAAAGCAAGTTCAGTTTTGGTCTGATTGTTTTCATCAGGTTGTGGATGTTGGTGTGCGACATAAACACGTGCATGCACTGCTTCATTCATTTTACCCTCCGCTCAAGGAGAACATGAAAATTCATAGAGGGGAAAAAAAATCATTACCCATTCCAGATCTAGATTTGTCTGTTGAGTACTCTTCAGTGTGTCACTGCCATGACAGCTTTGTAAGGTCTCAGGGGTTACTGGATTCAATGCGAATATTCTCCTTGCATATTTAATAATTGGCTTAATAACATGCTTGTTATTCAGTGACCAATACTCACTGAGCTTACCTTGACACTCTCAAGATGTCACCCTCATACATTGCATACACATCATAAAAACCCAAACACACATGCACGCTGGCAGACACACTGATACAATGCAGTTGATTTTTATATTTTGTTTTCACTCCTGAGAGGAAGGTTAAATTTTGCGGACTCTTTACAATTTTTGTTAAACCGTCAAAAGATTCCTTTAAAGGCCTTTAATTCGGCTGGAGTCAGTTTAGCATTTTTTCCCATTTCACCGTGCCACGGCCCTCACACCAACACCCAACCTTAGCTGGTTCAAATAAGCAATTATTATGTGTGAATGTGAAAGTGTGTGTTTTTTCACATTTGTCTGGGGCTCAGACTTTTAAATGGAATTTAAAGAAGAAAACTTTTGTTTGGATGTTTCTCTCGCTCTCCTGTCGTGTGTGTGTGTGTGTGTGTGTGTGTGTGTGTGTGTGTGTGTGTGTGTGTGTGTGTGTGTGTGTGTGTGTGTGTGTGAGTGAGAGCACGCTTTCATATTGTCATCGGTGCATGCCCATCTCCCTCCCTCTCCATTTGAAGGGTTGTAATGAGTCATCAGGGAGCGCTGATGTGAATTATTAATATTCAATCATGATGCTGTTCATGAATTAACTGAAGCCGGAGAAGGAGGGGTGGATTGCAAAGAGCGAAGGAGGTAGATCGACACACACACATACACGCACACACTGCAAGATGTTGAAGATTCTATTTGAAATACATATGTAGGAATAGAAAGATGTAAAGCTCAGCAGGGTATGGAACAGAAAGACCGTGATCTTTGCATAGTGTTGGTAACTTGTATATAATGCAGTAATACATTGCTGCACTTATATAAACATTGTGTTTTCTTATTGTTATGATTAAAGGGGATATATCATGAAGGTATGATAAAAAGGAATGCTAAATGAATCTGTTCAAAGTGTACGTGTGTTAGTGTGGTTGTACATCTCCTCACTCAGGCTTCTCTCGGGAGCTAACAGGTTGGTGCTAAAATGAACCAAACAGACGCTCACATTTAAATGCTCCGGCTGAACTTGGTGTGGAGCTAAACACTGGAGTCAGAGGCTTAGTTCCACTGCAAACCCCAGGATCGTTTGACTGTGTCCAAGTGACCCTCCGTGGTGAATGCAGAAGTGGCAGAGCCCGCTGACCCTGCCTCAATCTCACTCTCTCCGGGCTGTTAGACCCTCTGTGCAGATTGATAGAATACCAGTGTGTGTTGAGGCCTGTCCGAGGAGTGTGGCTGCAGTATGTAAGAACGTTAGGGGCATTGGGCAGGTGGATGATTGGGCAGCTGGGATAGATACAGTGGAATATGGCGTAATTAAATATATCCTCAAGATCGGAGAAAGCTAAAAACCAGCAGATTTGGAAATGTGACAAATTTGCAAACCCCTTAACCTATGATGTGATATGAAATGATTATTACCAAACTGAAGGCTGAAGTAGGTAAATTGGTCAGCCTATCAGCCGACATGGTTTATACTTGGCTGCACCATCTTGTTCTAATATGAGATTTGGGTACCTGCAGGGACGGATGCAGAAAGTTATTTGTGTCGAGCTCACCTGTGATCTACAGTTGATAAATTTAATTGGTTGTTCTTTTTTTCAGATAACTGACACCGTAGAGTCAAGCAGGAGTCAGTAAGCACATATTTACAATTTGCTGCCCATGCTTCTTCCTCAATAGAATACTATAATTTGATATATGTCCCCAAACATCACTTTGCACTGACATAAATGAAGTGGTTCAGTGTAACTATAGATACAAGATGTCAGCTTTTATTCTCGTTGGCCAGGGCTAGGCATGGTGTTGATATTATATCATCTGTGTGTGTTTGTGCTTGTGTGTGTGGTCTAGGTATTACTCATTTTGTGGTGAGCTATATCTATTTAAACTGTCACATTATGGGTAAAGTGAATCCCTGTTATATAAATCATGAGATTTTAAGGTGAAGACATGTTTTAAGGACAGGGTTTATGTAAGTGGTAGTTATGTTTAAGGTTACAGTGAGTATCCTGGAAATCTCTGTAAAGTTCTCTGATGTCATGTTTCTGAGTGTGTATGTGTGCATGTACTTGTACTTCTATCTTTTTCAGGACCAGCATTACAGTTAGACCTAACAGAGTCCCCACAACCTCGAAGGGTCATTTGAGGGTGAAGATTTTTTCAGGCCATAGGAAAAGGGTTCGGTTTAGGCATTCAGTTGTGATGGTTAAGGTTAGGGCCAGTGTTTATGTCATGTGCTAACCTTTGGACAAATTTCAGACAATTAAAACCGTTCATTTTTGACAACTTGTTCAATTAATGACAAAAACGGTGTCCCTTAATGTGTATAAAGCTGATTTTTGGAATGTTAGAAAAGGTTGCATTCCTTATAGTTTGGGTTGGCTTAAAATTTAAGTCATGTAAAGTCCACAATAGTGCTCCATGACAATGTGTTTGTGTGTGTGTGTGTGTGTGTGTGTGTGTGTGTGTGTGTGTGTGTCTGCATTTGAGTTATGTCTCTTTGAGCATCTGATAACCTTTAACCTGCAAACTCAATCCAGCTTTGCAGTGACAGCAGAAAATAGAAACACATCAAAACCAAATGTCATTGGCAGCTGTTTGTATGCACCACAGACCTGCTATCAGACACACACACGCACACACACTCAAACACATGCATACACTTTTCTTTACTTTAAACCTGACTAGTCTTAACAATTGAGGTGCATTGCACTGTTGTTGCCTTTTATCCTAGTTAATCTTGATATTTGTTTCCGTCTGGACTCATAATTCTTCCTCACTCTGTATATTGTCCTGTGTAGCAGCAAAAGAAAACACAGGCTGTGTTTAAGGTAACACATGGATAAGGGTCCAAGCCATAACACACCTCGAGATATATAATCCAGTGTGACCTTACGTTTGAAAATTGGAAGGTTGCTGCGTCTCATTTGTTTTTAATATCAATATCGTTACAAAATAAATCAAACAATATAAATCAAACTAGATTTTTTTTAATTTAAAATGTTTAATTTAACCAGCTTTAATACTGTGACAAATTATACTTTTGTGGACACATCAACTAAACTTAATTTTGTTTTGTTTCGATAAACTTTGCTGTGGAATTTAAAAATGATTTTTTTGTGGGTTTCAGCAAATCATGTCTTCCTATTTGTAATGATGGGCCATTTCAAAGGCAGTGGTGATGAAGAGGTTAATGTAATTTTATTAGAAAGGTCCACAGTCTTGGCAGCGATGCAGTACCCAGTGGTTTGCTGTGCCTGGCACCATTCACCTGACTTGGGCAGGAATCAAACCCACAACTTCCACAGCTCTTAGCTTGCTCTTTATCTCAGAGAGCTGCTGCCAACCCGACCTGCAGTAGGAACTCCTAAGAGGATGCTGACACTCACATACAGACATATACTGTAAATTCCCATTTGCACTTCAGAATGACTTTACTGATTGTAGTCACTGCATAAACAAAACATTAAACTGATCTTTATCTTGATACTTCACTCAAATCCTGATAAAAAATGGCAAAATACCATGTTAGGACATTTATTCCTGAGTAAAAATAGGTATTTCTCTCTAGGTATGTTTATCACAAAATGTTGAGCAAATTTTGACTGGATATTCAAAAAGTCTTTCAACTAGTGCTATGGAATTTTCTCAAGAGGGTTTGACAAGGGAATATAATTAAAAGAGCACCAGAAGCTCTTGAATACTGGGTCAATTCCTCGCCGCTTTCCACTTGATGTGGCATTTAAGTAATTTTCATGACTTTACTTGTCTGCTTTGCCACAATTTTGTATTTTTATTTTTATTAGCATTTTGCACATTTTAAATGTTCATAAAAACCTCTTCCCTCATCATCTTTTCTTTACCTCACATTTTGCACTCTAAATATTCAGACATGCTTGGTGTTATCTGTGCTATTATAATGCATTTTAAAGATGATCTTCTTTTCAGTGTGTGGCTTGCGTTAACGACTCGTGTCATAGTCCAGTTCAATTAATATGAATAAGAATGAATAACTGTACGTGCATCAATATGAGTCCATGTGTGCGTGTGTGTGTGTGAGTGAGACAGGCCAGAGGTAGAATGCAGTATTCAGGGCATATTAAATGAAGGTTTTGTTCAGTTTGCTCCAGATGTTGAGTCTATGTGTTTTATTTTTACATTCTTGGCCTGGGCCCTGTATATATTTTGGATTGGGCAGGGAGTATATAATATCAGTGGAAAATGCTGCGGTCTGGTACCTTTTAAATAACATTTCCTCCTTTTTCTACTGCTGTCCTGTTTTTCTTTCCATGTTGTCTTTTATTCGGGAACGAGCTTTGAGAGGTGATGTTTAGAAAAGCACTGAAATGAGACTGGCTGTAGGGTTCAGGGAATCACTGGAGACCCCTACACACACACACACACACCCACAGACCCACACACACACACACACACACACACACACACACACACACACACACACACACACACACACACACACACACACACACACACACACACACACACACACACACACACTCGTATCCATATACAGAACACACAGAAACCATACACACAAGCTGCTGGTGCTAAATTCAAGGAGTGGGTAAAGAGGAAGAAGTGAAAGTCTTAAACGAAGAAGGTCAGGCCGGCAGTCCTAGATGCTGGGGTGGCCCTGCTCAGGCTGTGGGGAGTGGGAGATGTAGTTGTACTAATATTTGGCTCCCTCCCTTTCGGCCAGTGGAAGGAATTATACCAAAGGTGCTCAGGGACCCACTTTTTGGACTTTTCCTTTCCTCCATTTCTGATTTATTTCAGAACAAATTTGGGCCGAAGCAGGCTAAAATCTGCGCTCGAGCAGTTAATGGAGTTGTAAAGCTAGGGAAGGCTCCGGGGAAATGTAACCACAGGGCTTAAAAAGTTCTCTCTCTCTCTCTCTGTCGGTCTGGGTGTTTCTCTCTCTCACTCTCTCTGTCCTGTGGTGGGCCACAGCTCCAGTCAGAGAAGAATGTTAGATCCCTCACTTCTCATGGTGGGCCCTGTCACCACAAATCCTGCGTGTCAGCGCAGGTACACTATGCACGTATGTATAGACCTTTTCATGAGAGAATACATTCGTCTAGCATGACTTGTCAGTATGTGGTACGAAATGATCGACTCAGGCTTTTTATCAGCCTCTAACATTTCAAAACACACAACAGCTTCTTTGCAATCTCAGCTGACGTAGAGCACTTCACAGGAGTGATTAAATACAGAGGGATGGGAGAGATGTGCCAGCCTGACAGGGCCTTTCTTGGGCTCCATATATGAAACGGCATCCCTCCCCCCCAAAAATCTTTAAGCACAAGTATTTTTGCTACGTATCAGTTTAAACCCCTATCTATACTAAAACGTCTGAAAATGCATATCACGTGACCACTCGTGTACACTGGGCATGGGCACACATTGTTTGAATAACGGCTCATCTCATATGTATGTAAACGAGAAGAAGAGCACCTCTCAACTTTTATTTTCATGGTGGTGGAGGGACACAAATGTGTGTGTGTGTGTGTGTGTGTGTGTGTGTGTGTGTGTGTGTGTGTGTGTGTGAGAGAGGGAGAGGAGAGAGGTGCTGCTGCACTTCTAGTCTACAAGAGACAGGGTGGGTGGGAGGGTGTCGGGGCCAAAGGTCGGCAAAGAGGGGGAGATGGGGTGTGCGGGAAGGGTAATGAAGGATGAGGGAGTGAGAGAGAGACAGCATCTGGATCCAGAGCTGAGTCCCGTCCAAGTTACATTTGTTTAGTCTGAAACACAAGAGAGTGTAGGGGAGCAGAGGAGGCAGAAAGAAGGAAGAATAATAGAGAATAAAAGCAGTTCAATAACACAGAGGGAGGGGAGAGCAGGTGTGAACGTCCATTCATGTGAGTGGCTTTGTGCCTGGGTAACGTGTCTGCAAGTACTGCACGAGTGTATGAGTTTGGAGGGTTTGTTTTAGTCTTGTTTCAGTGGCCTTAGCACTCAGAACGGCCCTTTTTCTCTGTCTATGCTGAGATTTGAAGATGTAGTGTCCACCTCTTGACACAGTTCTAAAAATAAGTTTAGACAGTCTGACAGATTTTATACAATTTCCTACTTAGAACTCCATTATCCTGCTGTCCTGTTGAGATGTTAAGAACAAAGACAACAATGCCCCAAACCTTTTTGAACCAAATATGATTTTTTTATTTGGATCCGCACCAAATTGCACACACTCATAAATAAACTCAGAAAACAAGAAAAATCCTACCATCAAGTATCCTGGTTATCCATCCAGTAGTTTTCCCATAATCTTGCTTACAACTTTACAAACATAATTTCTGAAGAAGGAGAAAAAAAGTATGCCTCGGGCAGAGGTAATCATTTTGAGAACTGAATTTCTTATAAATTGTTTGGATAATATACTTAAAGCAGGAAACCCTGTCTGATGAGACTCTCACAGAGTTACTCTGTAACTGATTCAACACTTATTATCCTGGTGAGCATGATCCTGCCATAACCAATGGCCATGATGGTCGTAATCACAAAAATTAGAGTCGGGATGTAGTACTTGTGTGTATGCATATTTGTTTGTGTCTAAACCTCTCTCTACACCCCCTCTCACCAAAGTCAGGCCTCAGGGGAGGTCAGCTGCTCTTGACCTCTGCGTTCCACAGCCCGGCACCACAGCTGGGCCACACACACACACATATCTGCACTCAAACACTTTATACACACACGCACACACGGACACACGCACACACACGTATGGGCAAAAGTGTGTGTACATACAGGCACATGCACACACACACAGACACAGTACCCCAGCTCATAAACACCCTACTGCCCTAACACTAACAAGCCTGCAGCGGGCAGACACACAAACAGAGAAATGCAGTAGAAGGAAAAAGTTGACACAGAACGGATGATGAAAATCAAACAGTGAAGGAGACCAGGAAAGAGTTGCGTTTCTGGAACTGCGGTATATGCCAATAAACATTTTTTTTTAAAGAAAAGAGAGAGAAGAACTTGCATTTGATGTGCAGTGATCCAAACAGAGGCCAGCGTTTTCACCTTTCAGTGCTTCTCAAAGCCATCGTGTTGTAGAATGTACAGATAGCGCTTTGTTTGGCTGGAATCTGGTTGTGTGACCCATGAGCATTCCCCAGCTCCGCACTCACTGACCTCTAACCTCCACACACACACACACAAACACATACACACACATCGATACTTGGGGATTTCTAGGATATACAGTATACAACATTATTCAGTCAGATGGGACATTGTGCTGTCGCGCTGGGCTTGGTGCCAGCTTTTCTTCCCCTAATAGTCTACTTCAGTGTTGATATATATATATACGTGTTTGTGTGTGTGTGTGTGTGTGTGTGTGTGTGCGCGCGCCCGTCTCTCTTGGCAGTATATAGCGTCTGTAAGACTCTGTATGTGAGTAAATTAGAGTTTACGTGAAGGTTGACGTGGTTAGTGACAACAATTTATAGGTGATTGCAGCTGGAGACCTATTGAACAGAGTAAAGTGAGGTTTTTGTGTTTTCTCGATGTCAATCTATAAGGCTCCATGACCTATAACCCAATGTCTTGTCTGTGACCTCATCAATGAGAAATGAGAAAACAAGCATCCCTCTTGAGGACAGCAGCCATTCATCACTCCATCTTTGTCCACTTTTAGAGCCTTCTGTCCGTCGTAAGGAGAAATCAATGTCTTAAAAGGATCGAGGGAGACACAAAGAGCACAATCTCTCACACTCACACACACACACTCTCTCCCGTACCAGACTACAAAGAGAATCTGTGCGCCGCACTACTTTATGAGTTTGCTGTGAGGCTGCAGCCATTGTTTGTACTCAAAGTACTTGACCTTGCGATGAAAGGAATGGAACAATTTTTCAGTACTGCATTTAGAAACTCAAAAAGGGCTGGTCTCATTGTCCCTATGGAAAGTTGTTTGTGTCTTTAGGAGTTTCTTTTAAAATTTGTCTTCAAATGATCAAACTTATAAGTGTATACGTAATGTGAAATGTCCAGTTATATTCTGTGGGTATACTTACTACCACTGAACTCTCTCCACACAGACTGGGAGGGGTTCACATAAAACTTTCACTAAAGAATAAAAAGCTATAAACAAGTTATTTCTCCTAAACACAGGGTTTCCGAGGGGTCTTAAAAAGTCAAAAAAAATGTACTGATATAAAAATAATAAAATATTAAAATAGTGTGTACTATAGGTCTTAATATACTACTTTTTTAGATATAAGAAACTGTATTCTGCAATTTTGGGTGGCTGTGGCTCAGGGGTAGAGCGTCTTCCTCCAACCAGGCAGTCGGCGGTTCGATCCTCAGTCTTCCCTATCTGCATGCCGAAGTGTCCATGGGCAAGATACTGATCACCTCATAGGTGTTGAATGCACTTATTGTCAGTCACTCACACGCGATGTTGTAGTTCTTTCTTAATGATACAGATATTAGTATGCTGCCATAATAGTACAAACATGGCTTGCATGGATATAACTTAATTTAGCTCAGCTTGGGTGCGGTATAAGACTGTAGATAACATCTGTCTTCATTTGTAGTTTGTGAGTTAACGTGGCTTTACTAGGGATATTCTCGACTCGGCTGCTTCACCTTATCTTCAATTATGTCGAAATGTAAATAATTTTGCGACTCCGGTATACCTTCATATCTGACGTATTTGACTTACGGCTAAAACTCATAATGGTCTTAACAAGTCTTTAATTTAACTTTTTTTAAACCTGCAGAAACCCTGTAAGCAGTGCTCCCTATTCATTATAAATGGAAGTTGTCGCTATGCAGCTAATTTTGTATTAACATTGGGGATCAGGTCTCTAAGTGCTGTGTATTGTTCACTCACACACACACTGTGAGTGATATTGTGTTTGCTGGTGAAGGGATATTCACAGTTAACACTTGGCCTGCATTATGTACATATGTGTATTGATAAATACAGTTGACAGCGTGTTATTGAAACGTTCAAACGAGGGAAGTTAATCTCTCTAAATACCTGCAATGGCAGATCTCTTGCCAGACCAAGAAGAACGCACACTAGTCCTCCTCCGTGTGAATAACAGTGAACACAACAGCTGGGTATGCAGCACACAAGTACTTGGCAGGGTTGTGTGTCTGTTTTGTCTCCTCTCGCAGCCTGTCCAGATTTCTCATACTCAAAGAAAACACAGTCTGTTTGATTCATACCATCACTGACGCATGTGCAGACCAACATATTACTGCTGTTGTTGACTAATACAGTTGTACTTTGCGTCCTGTGTGTATTATGTCCTTTAATGTACTTCTAACTTGTACCTACTAGTGGTTTTGTGATTATTTATCTAAACTTATTAGCATGTTATCTACTTTGAGTTAGAGGGTTTTTCGTGTACTTTCACATGTACAGGGAAGGATTTTTGGAGCAGTTGTCAAAGTGCTACAGTTTAAAGGCTCATTTATGCCTTTACTTACAAAAGGAGATGCGTCCCTTTCAAACGATCTATTGTAACTGCCCACATACTTCCATGCATCCGTTACGTTAGCATGGTTATAAAGTAATAGATCCACGAGGCTTTCAATAATGTAGCTCTTGCACATTGTTCTTTGAGGCCATTAAATCCATCATGACATGTGGATACAAATTATTTATTTATGGAAACTCCTTGTATCCAATGGTCGTCTCTAGTCAACTATTAGTTGCACTGTTCCCCACGATTTCTGGAGGTACTGCTCCATATCGTGTCATGCGTATTGGTTAGCTTTCAGAAGACATGGACAAATGAAATAATTCTCGAATACGGACAGAGGGCTCCGTCCGTATTCTGAGTTCATTACATTCCTTCAAATCTCAAAGTAATTTGCAACATATTTTCAATTCCAATGAAGTTGTTGCTGGGATAACATATTTATGCGCATTTATTGTATTTATTCCCCCTGAAAAGAAGAAATCTACAAAGGGTGCACTGTTTCATCACAATACTCTCACTTCGACGTCAAATGCCATAACTGGGAACTGTTTGGTAACTCCATATTATTATAAGGTGTCGACCTTACTCTGTAAAAAGCCTTGAGATAATGTATGTTGTGATACGCTATACGCATAAAGTTGTATTGAATTGAATGGCTCCGTAGTACAGACACCAGTGGCTGACATTGAGGAATCCTTTAGTATGGCTGACCCTCAAACAGGGTCCTTCCTGGTAGCTTCTATTTAGCCCAGACTAGACTGCTGCAATGTTGGAAAAGAAATGAATGCATGGGTTGCATTCAAGACTGTTTCCTGAAACCCCCTGGCATATAATATCCTCAAACTTCCTTAAACACTTCTCCAATGATGAAATGTTGTCTTCAATCGTGTCAAACTCAAACTGAAATATATGGACGTTATAAAGGCCTTGGTGTGGCCTTGTAAAGCTACAGGTTTCCCACCTCTGTAACAAGCAGATAATCTTCCAACTGAGCAGAGTACGTCATGTTCTGGTCACACTCTGTGTCTGGAGGCCAAGCCCCAGTGCTCGTGAAAAGAGATGAACTCAAAGGGGAAAAACAAAACTGGAATGCAGGTTGCTTTATGCCTGTATGTGTCTGCTGCATTTAAGTGTTGGCATGTCCAGAAGCAATGTCAAAAGGATGCTATTAATTTGATTTGGTTGGCTCTTTTTTTGTAAATGCTGTTTGTAGACATGTTAATGGTAAAGCTGTTTGTGCTTGTGCTGGGAAACTCGGAAAAACATAACTTGCAGACCAGTTATCAGGCATTCAGGGCGAAGATAGATAGATAGATAGATAGATAGATAGATAGATAGATAGATAGATAGATAGATAGATAGATAGATAGATAGATAGATAGATAGATAGATAGATAGATAGATAGATAGATAGATAGATAGATAGATAGATAGATAGATAGATAGATAGATAGATAGATAGAGTACTTTATTCATCCCCGAAGGGAAATTAAGTTGTCATAGCAGCCGGTATATTTGAATACAATAAAATACAATACAATACAATAGAATAAAATTAAAAATATTGAGGTAGAAAGAATAAAAAACAGAAGCACAAGATAAAATACAATAAAATAGGTAGATAAGGTGCAGTGTCAAGATGCTGGTAATACTGATGATATGATGGTAATGGTATTGTTAGACAGTATATAAGAATAGTACAGTATATATAGTATATAATATAACATAATATATATTTATATATGATAGTAATTATACCAATATAAAAGCAGTATATGGTAATAATGGCAGCAACAGTATATATAATAGTAATGGTGGTATAATAATAGTCATTATAACATGTACACATGTATAAATATGTGTGTGTGGGGGGGTGGTGTGTTGGAGAGATGAAATACAGAGTGACAGATTCATCAGATACCTAGACACTGCATCACAGTTCGTATTTCAGTGAGACAGAATTCTACCACTCTAACAAATTATAGCCATTTTAAGTTTTGTTGCTACAATTAATAGATAGACTGTGGAATTTTCCCCTTCATGTTACAAAGTATTCTACCAAGAATGAGGGCTATATATTCGATTGGCCACAACAGTGCCTTAGGGGATGACATCACAATATGTTCTTGCAAAAGCTTAGCCCCATTCAACCTTGTTGCTGACCTTGGATTTTTTTTTTTTAAGCAGGGTTCCCCTGCACGGGCAAACCGGCTATGTCACCTGATTAGTCACATTCAAATTTATTGGGGGCTGGGGTTTTCCCTGCAGGGCTTGAGTCAGTCTGAAAGCAGCCTCATGTCCTACAGACAAATGTCTTTGCAGTCAGGTGAAGATGCTGCTCAAAACAATGGGAGCTTAGGTATTTGCACACCAAGTCCAGCATTTTATTATTCTACTTTGTTTTGTAAAAAACTGTAGGAGATAAAATGGATATGGGCTCCTCTCAAATCCTAAGAAGCCATCAATAATAATGATATTGTATGATCAAGGAGCTGCAAAATTATCCTGATTGCTTTCAAGTCTATGTCAGGATGACTGTGTTCCAGTTTGATATTCTACCAGTCTAGTCGGTGTGTAAAATTATCTATTTCAATGTGATTTATTTGTTATTGTCTTTTTGTTGATTTACGTAGTTGTAATATGTTTTGACGTTTTGTTTGATCCCATAAACTTATAGCTGTGCCTTTAACTACACAATGATTATGCATTCGTGTCTGTTGGAGCCTTTACTCGGGCCTGTTTGCACAAAAAATGCTGCTTCACACATTTCCAATATCATCCACCCTATGGCTATCATGTGTCTTTATGTTTTGGAATTTGGTTCTCAAAACTGGGATTACTGTCACTGCTACAGGTGGGGTCACTGCCCCAGGCTGAGTGTTCTCTATCACCTTTTCTGTAATTACAGGATCCTTTTCCCAATGATTCTGAGAATACTTACATAAGAGCTTTTAACTTAGCCCCAAATCAGAGTGACAAGTCCTAAATAATAAGTGGTTTCACAGGTAAGTATTAAACAGGCTAGGATGATGAAGAACTGTCATCTTCACCAGTAGATTCATCTGTAAGATTCAATGATATTATTTTTATTCATATATTTTTTTCTAACATAACCTAAGATTTTATTTATCTGAAAATTTTCTTTAAGTGTTTCTGCAAGTCTTAAAACGTTTGACTTGTTTGTAGTTGTACTTTACTCATGATTCATATGATTAGTAGCCTGTGTGTACAAGCCACATATCTGGATAAATAAGGAGCCAATGCTGGTGCCATTAAAGAACTTAAACAAGTGCAATAATATCCCATCTGTTCAGTATTATCATATACAATGTATCATATGTTTAATAAACTTAGTAAATATACTCATTTGTTATATGGTTAATACTTTTTACTTATTTATTAGACTTATTTATTGTCTGTTAGTTGTACTTCTATCTGTACCACTGGGACATTTAAATTGGCAACTGAACATTATACAGATGCCGACACATGTCCAGCATTGAATAGGAGAGAAGCATGAAGAGCTCTACTACTAAACCATAATACAGAATTGAACAAGGGCCTACCTATGTCTTTAACATTTACAGGACTGGAGGACTAGTAATCAGTTTTTCCTTCTGGCTGAATAGAGTCATTTTCACTGGAGGCAGAAACTGCCTACAAACTCCCCACGTAGCAAGTTGCCAGAACTTACTATTAGGACTGACTTTTTGGTGTTTCTGCTTGTTTTTTTAAATATGAAGTGAGGAATCTGGCATTGTTGAGCAGCAATACAGAGAAGAAGTATTGATGTGTTACTGGTGCAAAGATAAGATGATGTCTCCTTCTGTTCTCTAGGGGCAGAATTTCATTTTTCAGTTATAATTGAAAGTTTTCAAATCTATCAATTCAAAAATGTATACCATAAATAAAAGACTATACCATACATGATAACTTTGACAGTGTTTAAATTTAGTCTATAGTAGATACCTTTTCCATCAATGTTGCTTTAAGGACATCATTCATGGGTGTGTCTAATATAGTGCGTGATACGTGTGTGTGTGTGTGTGTGTGTGTGTGTGTGTGTGTGTGTGTGTGTGTGTGTGTGTGTGTGTGTGTGTGTGTGTGTGTGTGTGTGTGTGTGTGTGTGTGTGTGTGTGTGTGTGTGGTACTCGGTAATGGATCAGTATGAATGCCTCGTTAGCAAGCGCCACTAAAACCCTGTAGGCCCTTCAGAATATGAGTACCATTTTAGAGAGCAGCTTTTGCTGTCGCATTCTAACTAGCACTTACACAATACATTTTGCGCACACACACACACACACACACACACACACACACACACACACACACACACTAGCCCACGCACACACACTCAACAAGCACTTGGGTGTGTGGGCAGCTGGCTGAATTGATGAAACAGGATTCTGCATCCTCTGGGGAGCAGAAACACGCCACTCTGTTTAGCATCAGAAAGGCTACACTCATTCTTTTCATCTGAGAGGTGAGCTGCTGAAATGCCCTCAAGGTGTGGATCGAGGGATAAAGATGGTTGCAGGGGTGTGATGTAGGATTTAGGTGGCCAGCAGTCTCTTCCTTTGGTGTTTCCTGCTCTCACCTCTCTTCTCGAGTAAATCTTTCCGTCCTCCAGCCCCACACGAGGCAGAGAACAGAGGTTACAACTGTAAACAGTAAGGAATCTTCTCATGTTCTCGGTTGCCTCTCTCCTCGTGTCATGTCCCTGTTTTGTTTGGTCTCTCTTGTTCTCTCCTCTATCTCCGCCACCCTCCTCCCCATTCTCTTATCAAACGAAATGGCACTGAAGCGAGTACTCTCACAAGCACGCACGCACACGCACACAAACACACACATATAGCGGCACAGGTAGCAAAGTTTCTCCTGGAGTTTTCACAGCAAAACCAAACAAAACATAAAACGGCACTAACGTACAAGAGTGAGGGTGGGGAGGAGGAGCAGAGAAAAGAGGGAAGTTATTTTCTCTGTTTTCTTGAGGCTGTGCCTCATGCACTTCTGACAGGTGGGAGGGGAGATGAAGCATGCATTGTGTTCACTTGCTAATTAGTATTGTTAGCGGGGCCCATCCGCCGTGAATGGCGAAGATAGCATTAGTGGGTTTATGCACAGTGAGTGGTGGAGATAGGGGAACAGAGTGTGGTACAGACCAAAGCTGTATATGCTAACACCATATTAGGTCTGATAAACTTGCAAGTCTTTAATGGTCTCGGGAGGGGAGGGAGGGGTTCTGAAATCAAAGAAGTGTCAAGAACTGTACACCAGTCTGCTTAAGGCTTTCCTTTAAATACTCAGAATAAGTCCTGTGTGGAGATCATGGAACCACGGTGACACACGCATAGGATAATGAGCCATTGTGTGTGTGTGTCTTATTTGAAGAGGTTTGGGTGTAGTGATTTTGAGATCAGACCTCTCTCCTTTCACCTTAACCCTTGAGGGTCAGATTACACACAAGGTGTAGATTACAAGCCAGTGGGTGTATGAATGGTCCTGTTAGTGTCGTGCTCATGTTACACACACATACACACAGACACACAAGGACATACAAACATACAAACTTTTCAGTCTTGAACAAAAAGGGATTTCCAAGCAGCGAGTGTGTCATATCTGATACTTTTGTGTGTGTAACTGTTATAGTGTGTGTGTGTGTGTGTGTGTGTGTGTGTGTGTGTGTGTGTATATGTTATTGCATATTCGTGCATTACACAGACTTGGGAGGTAACATAAAGCTGTCCGCATCATCCAATCACCCAGTTTTTCTCATACTGCCCTTTACCCCTCACTTCACCCCCTTCTTCTGTCTTTCTTTCACTCTCTTCATTTCATCCCCTCCAGTGACAAGAAAAGGTCCTTGAGACCCTCTCTTTCAACACACACACACACACACACACACACACACACACACACACACACACACACACACACACACACACACACACACACACACACACACACACACACACACACACACACACACACACACACACACACACACACACACACACACACACACACACACACACACACACACACACACACACCCTCTCTCTAAAGGACCCCTAAGGGACAGGACCATCAGAGCAGTTTTGCAGGATGGGCGGTATATTGTACGAGGGGTTTTTCAAACAGAAACATCTCTTTCCATCATCTGAATAGGACGAGAGTTGTTGAGTGAAGGGGGTGATGAATATTAAATAATGTCCAATGGCCGACTCCCACCTCCCCTCCTCCCCATGAGACTTGAGGTATCACTATAACATACAAGACTGCTTAAGGATTTCTGAAAGTAAAATTTGAAAATCCAATATTCACCACAAAGTCGGTCTCCTCATGTTACTTATAACGAAAATGGATTACAGAGAACTACAAGGGCACAGTGGTGCAGTAGTTTGCACTGTCGTCTCACAGCAAGGGGGTTCCTGGATTGAATCATGGTTCGGTGGTGTGCTTTTTGTGTGGAGTTTTTACATGTTCAACAAAAGACAAATTTAATCAAAAGACACCAAGTCTGACACTGATACTAAATACAGCCTGTAAGAAAACACACAGTGTTATGTTAGGAATAGTGCATAATGTATAGTATTAGTACACTATGGAACTGGGGGAGTGCTGCCAACTTATAGCAAGAAGGTTCCTAGTTCGAATCCTGAATGTCCCCATGCCTGTGTGGGTTTTCTCCAGTGTTAGTTTAATTGGTAGGTTAATTGGATACTGTAAATTGACCATATGATGAATGTGAGTGTGTATGGTTGTTTGTCTCTGTATGTTGGCTCTGCACTGGCGACCTGTCCAGTGTGTACCCCGCCTCTCAGCCAATGTCAGCCAGGATTGGCTCCAGCTCCCCCCGCCAAGTTCGAAGGATAAGCGGATAATGGATAGATGTAGCTCCAAGTTTTTTTAATGTAATTTTACATATCTTACATTGGTCTCGCGGAAAAGTATCTTCAAAATGTTTTTCCAGAATTGCATCATTGAATTTCAACACAGCAAACACACGTCACAGTGGTACAGTGGGTTAGCAGAAGCACTGGGTTTGAAACTGCCAGCGGACCTGCTTGAGCCATTCTCTGTGAAGTTGCATGAACTTGTGTCTTAATGACATAAACATATACAACATATGACACAGCGCAGGTGTTGCCATTGATGTGTCCTTCTGTTTTGTCAGACATTTGCCAAACTATAGAAATGCTCTTTTCTGGATGATTACAGATTAGCTATGTAAGGCCATGTTCAGAAGAACGACAGAACTTCATGAGAAATTGAAAAAAAGTCAAAGAAATGATTTGCAGCATAACCATAGACTGAATATAAAGATCGGCGACCTGACAGCTCCCCAAAAGTCAAGCCAAAAAGGGCGTATTGTGGCAGGACAAGGAAAGGCAGAGACGCAGGTACTGCTTACTGTTGTTTATTCAGTAGTCAGGAAGAACTGGCACATGTTCCCCATACGGGAAGTATATATAGCTACAGACTTTACATTACCCATCAACCCACTGGGTGAGAGGACACACCCATGAGTGCACGCCACAGTATTACATTTGTTGCACCTGTGCGTCTAACTTTTTATTGTGCACCAGCACCTAAAACAGCAAGTGACAGCTATCACTAAAATACACAGGCACACCTGCTAAATATTAGGCACACTTGACAGAAATCATCTGAACATCCCATGGTAGCTGGCTGCAGTACTGGTCATATAACCACCTCCACCATGTTAATGGATGGGACCTTAATACATCGAATACATTTTCTCAGAGATGGTTTCTGTTATTCAAGGAAGTTCTTGTCACACTGGTGTTTGTCTAAGTGCATGTCTTTCTGGTAAGTTTGATTTGGTTATTTTATGCTATGAAAATAAAGTGAGAGGTCATGATTGACAGCTGAGACTACTGAGACTTTGGCTCCAAATGACGTAGAAAGCACAAAATTGCGACGCTCCTAGCCAGGATATTTTAGCTTAATTTGCTCTCCCTCCTGAGTGGTGGTGCACCGTCCATCTTTATTTCCAGTCAGACATGTTAAATTATCCCATTGATCAGAAGGATCGGCTTGTAGTCCACATGGCTACAAGTCCAAATCTCAGATGAAACTACAGAGTCCATGTACTTTTTAATTCAAACCCTTTTCTTTAGTTTTAATTTACAAACTAGATTCACCTCGAAACTCTAATTAACTTTATTTACAATTCAAAACCATACCAGCATTGACAGGCTCAGTCACCTCTGTAGTGTTCAAAAAAAGAAAGGTCTTTAAATGTTTAATCATGCTCATTGACAAATGTAGAGAGAGCACAATAAACATATACAGAGAACTGTTTCATCAGAATTAAGAATGGAGCAGATCTTTTAGTCACTGTGGCAGCTGTTCATGCTGCAGGTCTACAGGTCTGCAGAGTGAATTTAAGCCTGAAGTGGAAAAGAAATAAGCTCAGTGGTTGATGTTCATTCTACCTGACTTAACCTCAGTCTTTCTTTCCTGTCAAGTTGCCCTTTAACCCTCTGAGATTATTTAATCGTTCATTTATATTTTCATACAGAAAAGAAATCCGTGCGTATATATAAAATACAAAAATCGGAGTACTCTGAAAAGCTGATCAGTTCATACTGCACCTTTGGTGAAGCAAGCTGTGCCCATTCAATGAGAAATCAAGAAGTTGCCTTATTGGAACGGTGCTTGTATGAGATAACAATTTACAGAGGCTTTTTGGCTCCGATGAGCACTTCCCTCATTATCCTAAACTTCAGTGTATTACAAATCCCCTCAGATACCAACATGTTGCAGGCCTCTATCATCTTCATATGGCAGGAGAACATTTCATTACACTGTCACCAGTCGTAATCCTCGGACCAGCATGTCCCTCATGGAGCATCAAACAGATGACTCAGAAACAGAGGAGAAGAGAAGGGTGAGGGAGCCAGGGGCGAGTAGAGGGGGGGGGGCGGCGTAATGGTGCATGTTTGTAAATAATCTCTCTGTCACAGTGGTAAATAGCAGTTTATTTAACAAGCGTCACATCACAGGAGCGCTTTCACCCTCCACTGCTCCATGCCTTCTTCTCCTTCCTCCCCTTCATCCCTCTCTCCTCCTCTCCTCTCCTCGCTCTCATCTTCGGTGCTCGGCGGTTACAGCGGAGCATTAATAATAATAACAATGATAAACAGAGGAGAGAGATAACCACAGCAGTGTGTGTATAAGAGGCTCTCGCGCTCAGCCAGCTTACAGCGCTTAGCCCCCATTAAAGATGGGAATGCGGAGGGGTGGGATGGGGGGGCACATGCAGGAAAATAAGAAGCTGTTATTTTGCATGATATTAACCACATGAAAGCGTTTGGCTGCCGGGGACAGTAAAAGTCGTAGAGGAAGACAGAGGGAGGGTGTGAGAGAGGGAGGCTCGCTGGAGGAATAATGTAAATAGCGTCTGGCTGAGTTATCGGGCATAGCACTGTCAGGCGCGTGTGCACGTGTGTGTGTGTGACTGCTTGCGTGTGTGTTATCGTATGCAACGCTGTCAGACGGTCCATTGTTTGAGAAGCGATAAAAGGCAATTTCCCAGAGTCCCTTGTAGAACCACACGCTCGGCTTAATTTGAGGGCCATTTTCCATGACAGTGTTGACAATTTATACATCTCTCTCCCTCTTTCTCCCTACTTTTCTATGTCTCTCTCTCTCTCTCTTGCATTCCCTCACTTCCTCTGCTCATCCTTCCTGTGTGTGTGTGTGTGTGTTTGTGTGCCTGTGCGTGTGCGCTCACTTTGTAGTAAAGAGCCTTGTATTCATTCTGTGTTTATTAGTATCTCACCCCCGTGTATGGCATATTCCCTTTGAGGAAGCAACAATACCTGATACTCTAATACCTGTCAGTACATACACACACACACAGACACACACACACAGACACACACACACACACTCACACACACCTACACACAGCCCTCCACGTCTGATGGGAATGTTTTCCCTCTGCCCTGTCTTAATCTTGCCCTGACACAGAGCATTGTGAGCTGTGCTGCGCTACCATCAGAGGAGAGCATGTCCTCTCATCATCCTGAGAGCGGGCCTATTAGAGGAGCTGAGGATGATGGGAGAGAGGGAGAAAAGAGAGGGGATCGCAGGTTCAGGGCAGGATAATTGACACGGAGGCTCCTGTTGCCTGCGGAGGAGGTTTTTTTCTACAATGCCGTTAGTGAGAGAGCAAACAAGACATTGCGCACAAAGACACACATATGTACAAACACAGGTACGCTACATTCATTCACACACACACACATATACAAGTATACACACACACACACACATATACACGTATACACACACACACACACAGTATGTGAATAAACAGCTTACTGTTCTGCTTGTGTGCTGCAGTTTGATTTGTAGTTGCCTGACTACACGACTTGAGGCTTTGAAAATTTAACTGATGAAACTTTCCCCTTTTTTGCTTGATTATTTAACTAAGTGGGATATTTCATATAGACAAAGTAGTTCATCAGTTCTACCGGGAAACTGCAGCGTAACAACATCCAGTTGTCACATTAAATAGATGAGTAAGGGAAGAAACTAAGTAAAGTCAAATAAGGTCAAACAATACCAAATATAACAGATCACAGTAAAAGCTGTGAGTTAAACCTTCAGGCAGGACCGTGATAGTATTCGCTGTCCTAGAGGATGAATTTATATTTGACTATTTACAAATCCTCCGAAAGAAATGACACGCAGAAATACGAAGTTGCTTTTGTTGAAGAATTGTGTTGTTTGATAACAAGGACAACATCTACTTGTCCCTTCTCTCCAGAACGGTTACAAACCATTGTTAAACAATAAATCTGTTTTATGATGTGACAAGACCCTGGTTAATGTTTGCCCAGATTTCAAAGAAAAAACACTTTGTCAGGTTTAAGAAAAGTTTATTGAGTTTGGGTTAAAATTACCACTGTTAAGGTTAGGGGAACCTTGTTGTCGTGGTTACAACAATGAGCCTGTGGTAAAGGTTAGGGAACCATACTAAAAAAAAGTAATGGAAATGGGAAATTTCCTTTGTTAGTCCAATGTCTGATGTTGTGTTGCTCCACTTGTCCACCCCAAACTCCTGCCGACACAAAACAGCACCACACTTCCTCTTTCGGGTACATCATAATTACCTCTGCCAAGGCAGTTAAGTTTTCATTACTGTTTGTCCGTCTGTCAGTCAGGATTACTCCAACTGCTAGAAGACGGCACAACAAGATGACGAGTGCCAGTCAAACCTAAAATGGTTGAAAAGCAATGTGCAGATAACACAATTGAAATATTTATATTTATTTAATGTGTTCAGTTAAAGAATGCCTCATTATCCTTTCACAAGAAGCCAACGTTTTTGTTTGACACTGTTTTTCTTCAGAGGAGCAAAAGCCTCTGTAAATCATTATGTTGCATTCTTCAAGTTCCTCTGAATTTATTCTGACTAACTGTTGTTCTTCAATTCATTTTGTTTTTCATCCAAATTCTGCACGAGTCAACATCTTTTTATGCAACTTTTCCATTTCTTTGTGCATTTCCACTCAGATTTTAGTAACATATTTTAAATACTTTGGATTACTTCAACATTATCACCTTTTTATTTCATGTAACACTATGAATGAATGACATTCACACAATATTGCTCATTCATTTAAATGGTGAAGTTTAGTTTGGCCTGGCAATTGAATAAATAACCTGAAATGACCAGTGAACAATATGAAATTAAACAATGTGAATTTATAGTTACATTGTGTGGTTTGTTGCCTTGCGGCCAATCTCGTCGATAATAAATATTTATTGATATAATATAAATCTGCTATGCTGCACAGACATGTGGTTTGAAATAACTGGTCAATAATAACTGTTGTAAATTGGCTAGTCTCCACTCAATGGTTAGTTTGGTAGGTATATCTCCATAAAAAGCTTGCTACTATGCAGCTCATGCAAACATGCTGATCGGCAGTTGGCCAGCAATGAAAACTTTGGTTTGTTGTTGCCAGAAGTATATTTGGAGGAGCGGGGGCGGATCCTGATTAAAAGCTTGAGTATGCCCCCTTACATCTGCAATCTACACCCATCGGTTGGAAGAAATCATACACAATTCTTACCCAGATGCGTGAAGGGGAATTTTTTATATATACTCTAAATTGGACCATAATGACCAATACGCTATATTTAGGCAATTAACTCAATTCCATAACTCAAGTGATGAAGTAGGGTCATTTTCTCATAAAGTCTGATTCATTTTTTAAACCAGTGTAGTCGACCCCTGTTGGTCATTGAAGAGAATGCAGATTTCAGGCAATTCAGCATGGGCTTCATTTTCAAGAACCCAGAGTATTTCTTAATTTTAATGTCAAGTCTATGTTAGCTTGCAATTGAGCTAAGTACGTAGCTTTGCGGTAGGTAGGCAAGTTGACCAACGTTTAACTAAAGTACAACAAGGCTACGTTTAGATTTTGGTAAATAATAATGGACAAAAAAACCCAACTTAATAGATTCAATTGATTTTAGCGATCTAACTGTATTCTTATTTCCACCCACTTGAATTGTTACTGTAACTAAATACACTCTCTATTAAGCATCGCTTGGGTTGCGTCAACACATGATAACTATCTCTGTCAGTATTTTTGGCATCCAGTCCCGGACAAAGGCAGGATGAGACTCCACAGGAGCTGTTGCATATCTTCTTCTAAGCCTCCAACTCGAGTAGCAACAGAGAAGTCAGACAAAGATAAAGCTGCGCGGCTATCTGCTTACCATAATCTATAACCTATAAAAAGAGAAGAAAAGACTCCTGGCCATTCTGTTCCTTAACTCTGTTATCACTCTTTAAAGCTGAGCTGTCCTGCTTTCTCTCCCGCTCCGAGGCTGTTTTATTGAGGAAGTATTCTTATTGTATGTATTTTTTATTATTATATTTTATTGTCTGCGCAGAATTCCCACTGTGGTGGTCCGGTGAACAAAAGGCAATGAGGTGGGTTTGATAAAGACACACATTTTTGAGCTTGATGGGGCACTATCTGCCCTTCCTGTGTGATAAGTCAGTCTTCAGTGAAACGTGGATAAGAAAAAAACTGTATATGCCACAATCTATTCAGTCTGACGAAGTTGCAGACAGCAGAATAAGGCTTAATACCATGACATCTTTAAATAGTAATTTAAAAAGTTTTCCTTATTTTCTAAAGCCAACAAGTTAAAATGTAACAGACTCTTAGTAGAAGGCACAATAGACACATTACGCTGTGTATCCTCTCCTTTCCTCTCCTCTCCTCTCCTCTCCTCTCCTCTCCTCTCCTCTCCTCTCCTCTCCTCTCCTCTCCTCTCCTCTCCTCTCCTCTCCTCTCCATATCTCCCTCCCTCTCTGTTACAAATAGCCCCACGTAGGAAATGAGAGGATGTTATTTCAAACTTAATAATGTTACACGACTCCATCAAGACAAAACTGCTCTATCAAACTCCCACAATCTCCAGAGATAATTTAATCACCAAATGCCAAACTGCCACGCCACATTTAGGTGTAATTTTCATCCATGCAAAGGTAATTTGTTTCAGTATTATGAATTAATTAAAGCCTAACGAAGATGGAGAAGGCTGTAGAATGTCTAATCAACAGACCCTTGAGGACTGATTGATTCTCTCTCCTCCACACTCTGGCCTGTCATGCTTTTGTCTTCCTTGTTTTCTCATCTTCTGTTGCTTTTTTCCCCTGCTTTTCGTTTACTGTTTTTCTCTCATCACAACTGAGAATCAGGGACTCATTAAAGATTTAGATTTCGATAATAATTTCTTAATATAACAAGAATAAAGCTGTATTGTAAGAAGAAAAATGTCTAAATATCTTCAGAACAAAGCCGTGATTTCTGAAAAAAATAATTGGTAATATAACACGAATAAAGTCGCAATTTAATGAGAAAAGAGTTGGAACATTACGAGAATAAGGTTGTAATTTCAAAACAAAAAAATCCATCATATTATGAGAATAAAGGACCTGGATCCAAAGTATTTATCTTATTTCATAAATTCTTGAGAAACTATGAAAAGTCTCTGAATATTATGATAGCCTTACAGCTGACCACGACCAAAATATTTTCAAAGTCCTGATACTTGTGAAAATGTGGTGCCAATTAGCCAAAACATGAAAGTAATTTGTTATTAGTGAAACTTATATCAAGTACTTTATTGATTTAACAAAAGTGACAGGGCGATCTTGCGATATTCGCCCTCTTATGGATTTATTCTCATATTATTTTTTTCTCTCTCTTTAAGTAGCCCTAAAATGTAGAATCTAAGCTTATTTGGATGTAGATGTCACAAGTCATCTGGCCTCTGTTTCACTGACTTGTTTCCAGCAAGAAACCTCTGTGCTACACCTCTGCAGATTTTCTTGTTAAAATGCTATATGGTATTTGTTGACATTTAAACAGTCCTCGATGCATTCCTTATTCCTATATATGTCAGGCTGAAAAGCGTCTGGGTAGAACCATGTGTCACTCAATCATTCTTGCAGCTGCTTGTCCCAGGGGCCTGCGGGGTATCTGAAACTGTCCTTTTCACCCCTAAACACTCAGTCATAAACGTAGAGCGGAGAGAAAAAACACACACACACACACTACACCATAAATCAAGGTTATAACATGGCAAAGTCATACTCAGACAAGCCCTTTTCATGCACACACCACACGTCAGGTGTTATCTGTGTTTTAGATCTGCAGGCCTGTACACTGTGTACAGTTTCTCTGAACTACACACACACACACATACAAAATGCTCACGCCCAGACACATACAGTAAATACAAAAGATGCCTTCTCACCTACCAGTAACAACATACCTCATAGCCAGCCCTAACTAATGTAAATATTTGTCCTGCATGCTTGAGATATGCAGTGCGTGCTATAGGGTTGAGACAAAAGCTGCCACGTTTTGACAGAACATAGTCAATCTAGTTTAACAGTGAGTGTATGAAACCTGTAACACTGCTCTAGCAAACAGCACAAGCACAATAAAGGGTTACGAAAACTCTGGAAAAACTGTCTCAACTTTCAGCCTGTGCAAGTCATGTATTCAACATGGTGACGTGAATGTATACAGAAATAGCTGTAGGTGCATTCCTATACTGTTCTGTATAGAGTAGGGGTGGGGAACCTCTGGCCTCCAGCCATAAACAGCCAAGATAATTCATAAATTCAAAAAAGCAACTCAGCAATACGAAAAAAAATCTTATGACAGCGAGCTATTTTTTTCTGTGATATAAGAAAATAACATACATAGAGCCCATATCACCACCAAGGCCAAACAGTCCCCTTATTTCTTCACATTCACGCGATCTGGATTTTTGTATGGAGCCGCATCAAATTACACACACATGAATATTAGTCCCATAAACATGGCAAAAAAAATAAAGAAATGAATGAAACTGTTTAATGAAAAAAGAAAAACCCTGTCTCACAATGTTAAAGAAAAAAATAAACAAAAAAAACTGATCTTATACAGATCTGAACCAAAATGTAATGGGGTATGGGTTGAGTAGTTTCTACATAATCCTTCAAAACGTGATCTCTGTGGCAGAGGTAAAAATACATATGTTCAGAGCTCTATGTCCGTAGAGTGTACTATGTCCAATATAAGTTAGGCAGGGTTTCAGCTACATTTATATTACAGCGGTGGCCCGTTACTGCTTCAGGATTGGCGCAGACACACATTGATATCCATGTCCTCCCTCTTCACTCCCCCTCTTACCTGCGCTAACTTCACACGTTAACAATAAACGTCATCACTGATCAGAAGTTATTAGGACCTGAACCGGACAGAAGTTTACTTTGTGTTTGTTTGATTCGCTGTAGAGTTCATGAGACATGATTTAAATACACTGAAAATATTTCCAACATTTTGCAATCAGCAGTTCAAATGCCATGAACAAGACGAGAGGTGCCACAGTGAGAGGTGACGCTCACAACCAGGACATCAGGGTTAAAGAGAGTGGAATGATCAGGATTCATGATCCAACATCATCGATTAATAATTAAATAAAAGTAATTGTCTGTTTTTGTGAAGAACGACAGAGGCGAGCAGACATACACACACACACACACACACACACAACACACACACACACACACACACACACACACACACACACACACACACACACACACACACACACACACACACCTCTTCAGACAGGCGAGACATTCTTCCTGCAGATTATGAGACAACGCAGTGTTTTCAGTTCATTGTTGCACGAGAGGCGACGCTCTGTTTGTCCAGGACCATAAATATGAATCCAGCAGGTTGTTATAAAGATCAGCTCTGAGTGATTAGAAAAGAGCAGAGGAGCAGAGTCACTTGTTTACCAGCGGAGCCACCTTGATACTGTAGAGGCTATAATCACAGAGTTTCACCGCATCAGCCTTAGTGCACATGGAGAGCGTCAAAATTACCAGTATATAATCATCACTATTGTTGTTATTATTTAATTTATTTATATATCTTTCGGGGGCAATGGGGGTTCCAAGATCGGTGGTGTTGGGGGATAGGAGTACTTCAACATAACACCGGAGCATGAGGTAGCTCCAGGGCGCTCTGAGGAGATGCGCATCAGTTTGAATCAAAAGTTATTTTTTAACCGAAAACTGCCAAAGACTAACTCAAACCTGCAAAACCAGCCTCAACAAAGAGAAATATTTCCAGAGATGGAGGAAAAGAGGGGGGTGCCAATAAGAAGGAAGAAAGAAGAAGCTGAGCAGAGGCTGCAGGGTCAGAGTGTGAAGGTGAATCATCTCTGCTAAGCAAACAGTGTCAGTGATAGACACCAGGGTGTGTTTGGGCCTGTATGTGTGTGTGTGTGTGTGTTTGTTTAGGCCTTATGAGGCACCATGGGAAATGCGACAGGGAGTGTCGCCAGACAAACAAAACATCATAACTTGGCTTTGAGACAGGCATCTATTTAAAGGTTCTGTTCACACAAGTTATACAGAAGTTCAGATTCTTCTAATTCTTTTGAAGCCATGCGTGGTGGTTTTAACATCACTGGCCAAAGTTCTGAAAAAACATGTGCAACCACTCCAGAGCAAAGGGAATGCGTCTGACGTTCGTGATGTTGAAAGTAAATAAATAACAAAAAAGACATCAACAATGTGTCTTCCAGAAAACAATGGAACTGTTACAGTGGATATTCCACAGACCAAGTCTTGCTTGATGGAAGGTATTAGCAACTTGTCCCTGAACTGTTCAGTAACTTTGTCAGTAGGACAACCGAGGAGCAACTTGTGTCTTCTGAGACAGTTCAGCTCAACAATCCTACATTGCATCAATAAATAATAAACATTTTACAATCCTGCTTTTTATGGATGTTGGTGGAAAAAGTATCTATAATTTCATGCATTTTTTTGTGATTCAAATATTGAATTTGATCTCACGAATTTAAATGTGGTTTCATAAGGGGACTGTTGGGTCTTAGTGAAGGTATAGACCAGGGGTGGGCAAACTTTTTGACTCGCGGGCCACAATGGGTTCTAAAATTTGACAGAGGGACCGGACCAGGAACAGATGGATAGAGTGTTTTTGTGAACTAATAGAAATGACATGGAAAAATCATTACATGAAAGGATTTGGCCTTTACCAAGTAGCAAAGCACTTATTTGCAAGGCCATTTAACAAAAACTCGTCTTCAGAGAAAGGCTTGCTAGCCTTTGCTATTTCGAATGCCCCCCAAAAAAAATGCCTTGGTAGAAGACTCTTTAATCGCAGTTTGTCTGTGAAAAAAAATGTTGCTGTCTGTAAATTAGTCGCCAACCTCTGAGCTGCAGCCACCCGTTCTTGCGTTGACTGCTTGCTAGCGTAGTTAGCATGCTTCGTAGCAAAGTGACGGCTGATGTTGTACTCCATGAGAACTGCAACAGTTTCTCGGCATATCAGGCATACAGCCTTCGATTGGACTTCAGCGAAAAAAGTATTTTGTTGTTGACTCTGTGTTAAACACTCGGCACTCATTGTCCACTTTTCGTTTCCTTGATCCTCTCATTTTACAGAAGGGGTCACAGGGCAAAGGGAAAAAGTGAAGGGAGATCATGCGCCTTCAAGCCCTATACACCACACTCCCTGGCAAATTTCATTTAGCTGATGCTTTTATCCAAAGCGACTTACAAGTGCTTTCAACCCCGAAGGTTCAAGAATCAAGAAAGTATGATTTCTTCCTGAATAAAGCAAAACTACAAACTGCTATAAGTACGGGCCATTCAAGTGCTACTAAATTGATGGTTTCAACAAAAAAAAAAAAAAAAAAAAAATTAAAATTAAATTATTATTATTTTTTTTTATTAATTTGGAAAAGTTCGGCGGGCCGGATTAAAAAGCTCGCGGGCCGTACTTTGCCCATGTCTGGTATAGACTCTACTGAGTGCCATTTCATTTTCATGTTGCAAACACTGTTAATATTTTTCTACACAACATCAAGAAACAAGAGTTGGCGTCCTTATTAATATGGTAATAGTCAGAGTTGTGCATCTTGTCTTGCATCATTCCCTCATGCCTCGACAGTTTGAACCTAAAGAGAACGGTAGACCCTGCCACTAATAATGAAAACTACACTATGGAGAGGTAGTTCAAGAATATATCAATTTAAGTGTCTAAAATAGGTCAGATTTTCAGTAAATCATAAAACATATCACTATGTCTGCAGCATGTCTTGTTTTCCGGTTTTAGGAATAAGCACCAATGTGTGTTTGTGTCTTTGTGCACACAGAATTAGAATGACCCCGGGATCTCCTGCTGTTAGTCATACTGATGTGACACGAAGCAGATGACCAATTAAAAATCTTGGGCAAACACCCAATCACAGCTGTGCTCTGAGGGTCTTCTACTCCACACTCTGCAACTGCTTCTTCACAGACCTTTTTCCATTTCCGTTCTCTCCATCACGCTGAGCGACAGGGTTTTTTTTTTTTTTCACCATACACACACGCACACATACCAAAAAAACACACGCACGCACACACACATGAACACAGTACACCTTATTACTCTTCATTAATCTGCAGGGCGTTAATTGAAACCCCCCCTGAGTCTGAGCCGTACCTGCTTTCCCTCTCTCATTATCAGTCAAGGTGCCTTTGGGGGAAACAGAGGGGGGGATGGTGGCGGAAGGAGAGCAGCACAGTGTCTCCTGTGACAGGCCAGTTGAACATCCACAGATCTGACTGAATTAAACTTTGCAGCCAGTTGGTTTCTGCTTCCCTCATTGGAAAAAAAAAAGATGCCTGGAGCGAAATATGTGAATCCAAGGGTCTTGTGTGTTCACTGTGTGCCGAGGTCGTTAGCAATGGCCTCTCTTTCCCATCAGACTCTCATCCCAACCTGCATGTGATCAGGTGCATGAAATCTCTTGAACTGCGCAATTATTAGGAAACGCATTCATCTTGAACATTAGCGGAGAGCAAATGCTTTCCCTGATCGTACGCTGCTCATATTTGAATGGCTAAATCATGAATGGAATCTCATGATCCTCAGAGCTCATATTCCGTTACTGCCACAAAGCAATAAACAGAAATATTCCAAATGTGGGTGCAGTTTGTGGAATCTGACTTCGTCTACTCTCTTCATGAAGCTGTCAAAACACCAGTTTACAACCACGGTCTGTTGACAAGTGACACCATTTCTCAAATTTCTCTTTTTGAGTCTTACTTTTATCTTTTAGAATGAGCAATGTTTGATTCTGTGTTTGTGTTCCGCATGATTACACTCATTTTGAAGCCAATAACAAAGAAACTTGCTGTAACACTCACAACCCGTGAATGTTACAAGAGTGCAGTGACTGTGTTTGATGTTGAAGAGAAAAATAAAGCAAGGGAGGAGAACTATCAAATGATATTATGTTAAAGGAATGGGCCGGCCCGACAGGTTTAATTAGACATACAGTGTGAAGGAGCTCATCTATGTTTAATAATGCATCGTATTTAGAAAAGAGTGCAGTGGATCAGTAGGTGGAGGTGGGCAATTACGCCTGGTCGACGGTGGAACATTTGGTGATTGGCGGGTTACTGCTTATCACAGGTGTCGAGACGAGCGTCTTCTCCGACTTGTGTCATTAGTTATGGTCCAGCCTCGCGTTTTAAAACTGGGTCAGGGGTTCCTTTGACGCAGGCATCGCTGGATTTGGAGAAGTGTACATACAATGGCAAGAGAGGTACCGTATATGAGGAAGTTGTGTGCTCGTGGGTGCACGAGTGTGTGCGTGCGCCAGGAGAGAAGAGGATACGATTAGTACTACTCTGAAAGTAATTACCTTAATTAAAGCAGTAATGTGTGGAGACAGAGGGGAGGAGAGGTGGGGGAGAACCTGCCATCTTTTATGGGGCAGTGTTGGGACTGTGTGATTTAAGGGGCACCGTCAGCAGTGGGCAGAGGAAGAAAAGGGAGGGAAGGAGGGAGAGACAGTTGGGGATGAAAGAAAAGTGTGGGTGAGTGAGGATAAAAGAGGGGTTTTGTTATGGGAGGAGAGAGCGAGAGGTGACGGGAAACAGTGAGTGAAGGATTTTGTGAGACCCAAACACAAGATAACTTCAGGAAGCGAGCTGGCCATCTCCTGGAAGCAGAGTTTGGATTTCACCTCACTGTATCTCTATTCATGATTTCCTTATGTTGACATGAACACACCGTGCACATAAACCAGTGCATTCAGAAAACAATCTACTGCCGACTCCATTAAATTGAGGATACACTGTGCGATTTGTGTCGATTTCTGAGAAGCGCGACAGAGTTTATTCTTTGTCGTGCATTATATGTCGTTCAGTGTACATGGGGACACAAGAAGCGATCAGATGCTCCGGTTGGATGAATTCCTGATGTGTTTGAAATTTTCTTCGGCCTCTTCTGGGTCTTGCACAGTTGAAGCAAAGTCACAAGTCGATTCCCCGATCTCAGCATTTTACTCCCTAACGGCATCTGCGCAAAATGGCAAAGCACAATGCAGCAAATCATTTATGGCTGGAAGCAATTGCACAGTGAGTAAGAAAAAAGGGAATTATTTCCATAAACTAGTGGTCAATTTAAAGTATAGTACAACAAAATGATTAATTTTCTTTCTGTAAAATAACCAAAATGTGCATGTCTTGCCACCTCTTTTTTGGACATTTCAGACGAATGACTTGTACAGTGTGAGGTGGAACAACATCTCTAAAGTGGCACAGTGTATGCCCAGCTTTACACACAGTTTTACAAAACATTTGTGGCTGACACATTTCCTCCATTACCTATTTGCAACACACACACACATACACACACACACACATGTACACATACTGAACGAAGCGGTTCCAAAGTCACGGCACTGTGTTTGTAGTTTTGTGTGAGAACCAGGTAAAACCTGCAGGCCTTTATTAACTGTAGTTTGAGGTGGAGGCTAAACACACATAGGTGTAATTTTTCCACCTTTCTTACATGAAATATCGTTGATATGCCTTTGGGCTTTTTTTTCACTTTTTTCTGGGTAAACCGTGATCTCTCTCAATTTTTCCCTGCCTCACTTCACTGTACTATATGTATGGTTGTATATGTATACATATGTTTTTTATTTTGTTTCCCACAATGTTCTTTTCTTTAGCTGTGCCTAGATATCTCTGCCTCTCTGACTTTATCAATGCTAAAATATTTTCCTGTATTTTATAAGGTTGAACATTTGCCCATTTTTATTTTCTCTGTATTGTCCAAGGCCGTGGGGACTTGTGTGTCTGTGTGTGAGAAACTTGTGTCTGTGTGCGTTATTATGCATACCACTGGATCTGCAGAGCCAGACAAAGAAATGGAGAGCGACTCACACATTTGCATGAGTTGGAGGTCTCATTGTAACAGTTTGATAATGGAAATCAAATAACAACCTACGGAGCAAAGTCAGTGTCGTGTCCTCACACCACGTACGGCTTACAGGTGTGTTTGTGTGTGCGTGTGTGTCTGTGTGTGCGTGTGTCATTTGCATCGCAAGTGAAATAACATCTTTGTGATAGAGTGATAATGAAAAATAATAACATCCCTGACAAAATATTCATAAAGGTAATGATGAATGCCATATTTCCCAGAGAGATACATGAGAGGCGTCTTGGTTAAAAGAAGACGGTGGCCGGCGTCTCCCACACCCTCAAATTATCTGCCTTTTTCACATTTCACTGATAGCATAGATGAGAGCTGAGGAAAATGGACACACAATTATGCTCACTTGTCGTATATTAATACTGCTTCTTGACATCTTCCATGGACCCTGAGCTGTCATCTCTTTGTCTGCTTTAATTGAAAATTAATGGTTAGTGCGTTGCCAAGGCAACTGCGGTAGTGGTTGTGGGTAGCAAGCGACATTCAGACAGACACCAGTGGCATTGTTTGTCCTGTCTGACCTTGGAAGTCAGAAAAAAAAAAGAAAGAAGAAAGGCAGCGGAGGATAAAAAAGACATTAAAAAAGAGAAAAGATGAGAGGTAAGGTCTGAATGTTGTGCATTGGAGCGAGGGAGCAAAATGAAATAAAGTTATTGTGTTGGTGTTTTGGCCAAGCGGAGTGAGAGAACACTGTGGTAGAGGCGACTGAGGAGGAGATTGAAGATATGATGTCAAAATGCCAAATGGGGAGAGTTATGTTTGAGTAAGAAAGCAGAGAAAGGGGCCTGGTGATTCTTCTGTGTAGCAACAGTATTACCTCGGTGCTGATGGAGTCAGAGGCCACCTCACGGCCCCTTAATCGCCTGGACACAGCAGTGGGAGCTAGTGTGTGTGTAGAGGTGTGCGTGGACATGTTGGTCCCGCTGTTTACAAATCCATCAGTGTGCACACCGTGCCAAATGGACACTGACTCAGAGGTCAGTCATCTGCTGATTGACAGAGAATCTTATGGACGTCGCACAATCTACTCTGAGGCAAGAGGCCCAGAGGGTTACAGATGACACCATGAACAATTCATCATACTCATCTCTGATCAATAGATGTCAGTGGTGCTTTTCATTATTAGTGGACTGATTTGAGAACAGACAATTGATTACCTGCTCAAGTTGTATTTAGAATTTAGAATTTAGAAGACAAATAAAAGATGATGCAGTTCACAGAATCCCTCTTTGTCATTGTGGGAAGCTGGATCAATACTGGATGATTTGATCAAATCTAAATCAGAAGGACCAGGCACCAAATGTTGGATGAGTAAGTGTTTTAATGAATTTTTTACTGCAAACAAAAAAGGCAACAGTAGCCTTTGTTCAATTAAATGGACCTAACCTAAATTAACGTGTAGCTATATTTGTGTTCAGTTGGTTTTGTCTTGTTTTTTAGAAGTAGGGGACCCTGAAAGGATTAAATGAGTTCTATATTTTATTGTGGAGTATGGCAATAAGACACAAAGACAATGCCCAATACCCTTGATAAGTACACGCCTCCTGAATATTTTGTCCACATTTATCTGTATATAATATAACTCAGTTACTGTGATTTGAAAAAAAAGAGCTTTTAATTTCCTCTGATTAACAAATGAACCAATATAGAATGATAACAAATTGTGTTTTCCATAGAAAACAATGCTAACTTACTTTGTTTAAATGGTTGTGTCTCTCGCGTTTTAGAAGTGTCATACAACCACAGAGCAGTAATTCTCACAGTTAAGAGGCTCTTGCAATATGGACTGGTTATAAACGTAATAAACACACAGATCTACTTCAGACCAGTCAATAGTGGGACTAAACAGCCTGAACACACTGGAGTGAGTCAGAGTTTATCAGTACATACAAATGTTATTATTTCTCACAATAAGAGTTGTCCTTCACTGTTCACCAGCAATGCAAAGTCGAACTAATGTGTATTGGTATGTATTTTATGTAAGTACTACTTTTCTAAGAGGGCTGGTTTGGAACATTTTCTTGTCGGATGCAATTAATGCAGAATAGACTTTTTTATTTACAAGGACATAAGGTCATATAGCATATCTAGCATATCCTACTGCTGTTTTATCTATTTATTTTGTATTCAGGTGGATGACACTGACCCATGTACTGTGCTTCACAAAAGTGAGTGTTTTGGCACAGAGTCTTATTCACTGAAAGGCTACAAACCAACTTCTGTTGGTGTAAAAGCAAACATTATGGCTCGACTTTTTTGAAAAAAAAAAAATAAAATTGTATTCACAAAGAACACTTGCATTCTAGAACAGGTTTTAAACATATCCTCTTAAATTTCAACTGAATCAATATTAGGTTTCAGATTAATTGAATTATGTTTTATTGTATTTGAATGCTATAAGTATTTTACTGAACACAGTATTCCTGTCGGGACATTTTCCATATTCACTACCATGTTATGAATTGCAAACTCAACAGGAGATTATTTTCAAACTGTTGTTCAACCATATAAAAAAATGTTTCAATTGAATAATCACAACAAACCGATTGAGCCCATACAAGATTATAGAGAAATCCAACAGTTGCCCCCACAACGTGCAAGGTTGCATGTATGAACGAAAATGTCAGAGGGAAACTCTTCATAGTTTCTACTGATTTTCGCTTGACCTCCTAGTATAAAGTCTGTAGAAATCCAAGGGAAGTTGATGTGAGAACTCAGCAGGGGACCACCGCTGGATTCGCCGCATGCAGGTTGGGTTGATGACGCAAAAATGAAGTAAAAAAAAAAATATATATATATCTCCCGGTGAAAAAGCTGTGTCAAACACGTAGAGGACACCGACGTCAAGACAGTTTGTGGTGATAAGACCTGACGATGGTGTCGGGGGGCTGTAAACAAAATCACGTGATTTATGAATCAGAGTTAATACATCACTTCCTGCCTCAGCCTGCTGCACCCGGCTGCTCCACCTCTTACCTGAAGAATGCAGAGGATTTGAGGCTGTTGTGAGCACGTCTATGCAGAAAACCTCCCGCTGTGTTGTGTATGTGTGAAAGCCAAACTCTGGGTAAACTCTGTAGCCAGTTCTCTGGATTTTACCCAAAGGTCATGTCTGAAAAAGGCTCTGGAAAGGTTGTACAACCATGATATTAAAGCTCAGTCAAACTGGTTGTTATAATGAGTAATAAGTAATGAAAAGGATATTGATATGGTGTCCTAACAATCCAAATAGTGTAAAAGTAGTTGTTCCTTTAAAGAGTGAGAGCGAAAACCACATTAGGATATTCATACCTGCTCCTGCTGTTAACACTGGAGTTTTTTGCCCACATATCCAAAATGAAATTAAAATAATGTGTTGCACAATGAATACTCTTAATTAAAGAGCTGAGAAAATTAAATTCCATGTGCTCAAGTCTGTTTTAATACTACCTATTACACTATTAAACTTAATGTGATGCATATTTTTCGGTCTAATATAAATGGAACAAGTGAGAATGTAATAGTGCTAATAAATTCAATGTGTTTAAAATGCTTAATAACCAGGTTCATGCAATTTAAACCTGATTATTGTGTATTTAAAACACATTGTATTTAGTATGTTAAAGCTTTATGTTAAAACTGTTAAATCCAAGTGGATGAAAATATTGGATCCAATTAGAATATATAAATCTTAAACATTTGACTAATGAGTGTACATGCTTCTAATTACAGTATCTTAATGTGACAGATTGTTTCACCAGCACAGTTGCAAAGTCAGACCAGAGGATTAGAGACACATCAGCATCTGAGCCGCAGATGTTGATGATAAGCTTTCAGTGATGTGACAGAAGTGACAGACTGAGGTCGCTCAACAGCCTGTGCGCACACACAAATTAAATGCACATCCAACACGTGTAATCATGTTTACTTCTGTCTCTCATGACATGTATGTGGGTTTGCTTTGATTAGCTGATACACATTGCTTTAATGAAATAAATTGCTCTGCTTGGCAATTACCAGCGCACAGGGCAGCGTGTTGATAAAGTGAAATCACCAAGATAAAATGAGGATGCAGAGGATGTTGTGCAATCCCTATGGACAGATTTGTGATGTCCTGCGAATACAAACACACACACACAGACACACACACAAATATAAAAAGGGCTGGGATGGAACAGAACCTGTGAACGCTGCAGAAGTGCTCATGCCTCTGTATACACATTACAATTGCACACACTGATCCATGAATTATTCCCTAGGAAATTCATGAAGATATCAGAAAATATCATCTTGCAATATTAAAGAAAGTTATAAAAAGATGGATCTGACCTCTCGACTGGATCTGACCTCTCGATTGGATCTGTTCCAAATTTTAATTGGTTCTTTCTTGGCCCATTTCTCGTCCTTCCACCAAGTGTCATGGAAATCGGATGACTAGTTTTTGCTTTATCCTTCTCCTTGGTGGAGGTAAATTACGTGTACAGGCACAGGAGCTGCCGGACAGAATTTCAATATTTATGAAATGTCAATTAGCAAATCCTATTTAAGTCCCAAAATCTGGTGAGAATTTGTTATGTGTATCAAATGTGCTGAACAGAGCCGAGCAGAGAGGAGAGAGTCTGGCCGAGAGGTCGTGCTGCAGCTCAACACACTCCACTGGCGGAGGGAGTCGGGGAAGCAGGAAGGAGGAAGTGATGTGAGCGGAGGCGAAGGGGGAAAATAAGTGGTAGCGTGTTGATGATATGGAAGGCTGAGTTAAAGGATCGGGGAAGCAGAAGCAGGGAGAAGATAGAAGGAAGAAAAAGAGAGATGGATCACTTTCCCATATTGCATGTGTAGCAGAATCCATCATCTTTGGGAACCAGATGTGCGTCATTCACGTCAAACTTTCCAAATTAAAGGGCCACCTCACCCCTCCACTCCCCTCTCTAATCCTCTCTCCATCTCACTCTCTCATACCATTAAGTCTCTGTGTGCTTTTTTCGCATGCTAGCACACTTAAACACATACATGCACACAGCATATGCACACACACTTCCTCTTCCTTTTTTTCCGAGGGAAGTTGCTGAGAGGGCTTATTTGGGGATGTTTTGTAACAGCATATATGGCCTTAGGATGCATCGCACATCTCCGCGCTGGCAGACGAGGCATTGTGGTTATCTTATCTCATGTAAAAAGGGGTGGTGAATGTTATTTGCATGCTGTTTTGATGTTCAAATAGCAGATTGAATGCTTCCTCAGCAGGGAAGAACTGCGATAGTATAGTTGGCGAGCAAACAAGTGTATCAGATGATATCAGCCTTGGCCTACTTTACTATCCTGGGTGAGATATATGAGTCTGTAGCATAAAAACTTCCCTCAGCTTATACATACATCTGTCTCCAACTCAGTCATCAGCTCTCCTCAGTAACATCTGCATGCATGCTTGTCTTTGTGTGAAGGTTCCTCGACCCCGTGTGTGTTGCGCTTTATGACAGCGATATGTTAAGTACCTCATATTACATCCATAAAATAAAAAGGTCTGCAAGTTGCTTGATGCAGTTTAAAGCTGTAGAGGTAATGCCACAAATCACCCCCCCCCCCCCCCCCTTGCTCTTTAGCCTGACACGCACCAACACAGACACACACTCAATCCACCTTTGAGTGGCTGCCAAAGGCCCAGTCTGCCTTTCAAATGTACACAAAAAGACAGGAGGGAAGAGAGAGAGGACGGCGGACGACAGGACGAGAGAGGAGCGGAAACTAGAGGCAAGATGAAAGTAAAGGTGGGAGAAAGACAGTAATAAGGAGAAGAAAGTGTCTGAATTGTAAATGAGTAGAAGCGACTCTGACGGCGAAGCGAGCGGACAGACACATGACGGAGCTTTCATCCCTCGCCGTACCGTGTCATGGCCTCCGTTAAAAGAGAGAGAGAGATATATCTTCTCATTTTAGGTCCAATTTCCCTGGCATGACATGATAAATAAGAAAGAAGCAGACGGAAACGCCCATACCCTGGAGTCGTTCTCCTTCTTTCTGTCTCTCCGTCACACACACAGAGCAAGGATACCAACTTTTCCATTCTTTGACGGAGTTCTCTCCAGATGAAGTTTGATACCTGCAATTCCACAGTTAATCCCGGTAAGAATTAAAGGGGGGAAATCATTGTCTTTCTCTCACTTCCCTCTCCTCACTTCCATTTGCGCTCCATCTCCCTCTCACAATCTCTCTCCGTCTCTTTTCTCCAGCGCCTGGTGCAGGAATAAAAAAATAAAAAAGCCTGACCTCTGCGTTTTCTCCCGTCCTTAAGATTGGTTTTAAATACTCAGCAGATTAAAGCACAGGCATGAAAGCTCACATTAGCCATATATTTTAAAATCCCCCTGGCTGATAATCCATGTATTTGTCAGAATCAAACACAGGGGAATAGAAAAGGGACCAATGACATGATGAGTAGCCTGAGCCAGACGCATTGTGAAGGGGAATTAGAAGGAGAGAGAGGTACATTTAGCAGAATGTGGCCTGAGAAGAAAAGTCCTTCAGTGTGATTATTGAAATTCACTCAAGACAGGCTCACATGAGCGTTTGACAGGACAAAAAGCAATGTGGCAATTTGACGACCTCTGATGCCCTTCACTGTCTTCGCCTCTCTCCCTCACTCTGTCTGCCGTACACACACATACCAAGCAACCTGCAAAGATGAAAGACGAATCGAATATAATGTGCATTTTTCACATGCTGTGCTATGTGTATTGTAAATTTCAACCTTCACAGATCTGAGAGGGTAAAAGAAGGTTTTAAAGCATAGTTTTCAAAGAAGTTCGATAAACTTGTAACTGCTCAATTGTTAATTTGGATGTTATTTGCTGTGACCAGACTTTAAATACAAGCTGAAAGGAGAATGCTGAAGAAATGTACCCACACTTCAATGGCTGTGGAACATTTTGTGGTCTCTGTACATTTACAGCAATTTACAAGGACACGCTCACAGAGAAAATTGAGTTATATTCATAAACCACTGACATCACATCTTTTTTCTGTGTGTTTACTTAAAAGCCAACGAGGGAACTTTAAGAAAAGGCGATGAATAGTCTCGAGAATCAAGATATGTACATCAAAAGAAATCATTGAACCATTCACGATCCTCCGTGAATGTCAATAACCAGTCAGCATGAATTCCATATCAAAACTTTAAATAAAATTAACTTTATTTTATTTTATTCACTTTAAGTGATTGAACTTCTCATTTACTGAAAGAGCTTTCAGTGACACGGGAGGACAAAAGAAATAATGATTATCAGGCATAAGGTGGCTTATTTGAAAGAGAAAAATGAAAAATGAATCTATGTATGTTCAATGTCAAAAGCATCATAGTGCTTTCATTAAAGGTGTAGCTTATTTGAAGTATTGCATGTCAAAGGCAGGGAGTTGTGCAGCCCGGGTATAGATTCATGTGGTTGTTGTAGCTTCTGTCACCTGCTGATACCTCATTTAGTATAATTATTATCATTCTTATCATTATTAGTTTTAATTCTTGGAACCTTGACACTTTAAATTGTATTACCTTTAGTACGTCATCTCTCTTACCTATTCCTTAATTAAACAGTTTCAGTCATGGCCACATTAACTTGATTTCCACTGTCGTTTTCACTTTTAGTACATTTTCCCTATTGTTTTATTTTCTTCCATTAAAACAAACACCTCTTCCTGCCACCTGTTGGTCGATTACCACTTGCATGATAAAGTCGTGAGCTGGTTATTGTATCAGGGCTGTAACATATGTCAACTTAACACTGATGGTCACACTAATGTGACAGAGCTCTCTGGGTTACATCTCTCTCTCTCTGCTGCATTAAAAATCTCCAGTACAGCGCACACACACACACACACACACACACACACACACACACACACACACACACACACACACACACACACACACACAGAAAAGCCAGGCCTATCCCATCCTTCCTCTCCACCCCTCCATCCTATCCTCTCTCTCATTCCTTGAATCCGTCACTGACAAAATGAGGTAAAATCATAGAGGCTTTTCCACACCTTTATCTCTCTCTCTCTCTCTCTGTGTCAGTGTGTGTTTGTGTGTGTGTGTGTGTGTGTGTCTGTGCGTGCGAGTGCATGCGTGTGCGATGCGTTCGGAGACAAAGACCCCGGCTGTAGGGAGTCCTGTGGGAAAGGCGTGCGGCCGGAAGATGTGAGCGCGCCGGCGAGTGATAATGTCAGCTGGAGAGATACGGCGTGTCATTTTACACAACCACACATCAAAAAAGACAGTGGGGGGAGAGAGGAGAAGACAGCATGTCATTTGTTTGCTTTGATACAAGATCGCACCGAGGGAGGGAATGAAAAGCTCTGCCAGTGTGTGTGTGTGTGTGTGTGTGTGTGTGTGTGTGTGTGTGTGTGTGTGTGTGTGTGTGTGTGTGTGTGTGTGTGTGTGTGTGTGTGTGTGTGTGTGTGTGTGTGTGTGTGTCCTGCTCACTCTAGGTCTGTATGTCCTGCACGTGAGCAGATGAAGATACTGGATTTCAGGGCGTTTCAGGGTTTGGATTAAGTTACACCTAAACAGACAGAGTGGCACAGTTCTGTCATGTCCGACTTGAGTGCTCCTCAGCCTGTGTGTAGCATCGTGGAGGCCATGAAAACACCAAACACTAAAAATGACTGCTATTGACCCAAATTGAGGCAACATGGCTAATTGCCGCCAACACAATTATACTACTTTTATTTACCCAGACCCTGAACATATGACATTCAAAACTGTAAATAACGAACATATATAAACATTAAATTACAAATAGTCACATAAGCAGTGGTGTAGAAAGTACTCTCATCCATAATTTAAGTTTACTTAGTAAAAGCTACTCATTTAAAAGTTAAATACTTGCGTTACAATAGTATACAAGCGAAGTATTCTTAAAATACCAAAATAAAAGTTCTCATGCTAAGGTGTCAGTTAAATTTACTAAAGTTGATTTAAAAGTATAAAGCACAGAGTAAAAATAAATTAACAGTCTCAGATATAGTACAGGTATACTATACATTATACTGTATGTATCAAAGTACAATACTTATGTTCATGAGTTATATAAGAAAAAGCACATACTACTTCTACCTTTATTTCTTCAACTGTAAGTGCTCTGTGATAAAGTATCATTAGAATGCAAGCACAAAAATTTGCAGACATAAATAATCCATATATATCGAGTATATATATCTGCATCTGTTACATTTCCCAAACTCCAACTCTGTTTCAGTGAAATCTACTCTTCAATAACTGTTTTATTTCAGTGGTATAAATCAAATCTTGCCCTTTGTGCCTATTTTTCATTTTCTCAAGAAAGTTGAAATAAGTTAATACGCATTACTACCAAAATCTTTCTCCACCTCTGATAAATCAGCTGCTTCGGTGGTTAATCCTTCATCCACAAAGACATTTCTTCCGTTCCTTAGGTGAAGAAAGTCCGTATCTTTCTTTCATGGTGATCTTTTCTGTCAAAAAGAAGGATGTGTCCACCATTTGAGGATCTTTTCTACATGATCTCTAATTAATTTCTCCAACTTTTCGGAGATCCTTCACTTTTTTGTTTTGGAGCCTCGTTCAGTGTGTGTACCTGTAAGATTACACAGCAGCCCTGCTGGAGACTCGCTCCTGGACCCGACGGCTGGGTCACAAGTGCTTTCAATTGAAGTGAGGCCCTTGAGGCACAGAATGAGATCTTCTCTGGGAAGAAGTGTGTGAGTGTGTTAAAACAGCTTGTTAACACATACAACACCGCCTTGGCCCAGGACTCCCTAATTATTCCCTTCACACTAAAGGCCAAGACCGGGAGAGTAGTGATAAACACGTTTTCTTAGCATGTCTTTCTCTCTCTCTGTACTTCTGTGTGTGTGTGTGTGTGTGTGTGTATTTGTGTGTGTGTGCGTGTGTGCGCGCACGCTGTGTGCAGCTGTGACAGTAAACATGTTTATAAGTGGCTAATAGAAAGCAGGTGGTGATTGACTGTGATCCTGCCAGCAATCAGTTTATATTCCGAGACTAATACTGATGCCACTGTCTGCAGCAAGGAGACACACACACACACACACACACACACACACACACACACACACACACACACACACACACACACACACACACACAAACACTGTTCACAGGTACAACAGGAGATGAAATAAACAGGTGGATGCACACAGTCATTTATTATTGCAATAAACCCAGAGCTGAGATCGAAGTAGTGTTTTTGAGCAACAGTTTGCTGTTGTCTTTGTGTAACCACAGAGGCGTCAGTGGTATGTGTGTGTGTGTGGTTGTTTATGTTTGCGTGTGTATACAGCCATCCCACTTTGTCTTTATTTGTAAACATGTACACACATATGTGGACCAAAGTGGGTGAGGGCACACATGAGTGTGTTTGCGAATGTTTGGATAATTTGGTCTGTGCAATGGATTCCCGCTCTGGGTCTGTTTATTTGTATATGCGCGTGTGTATGTGTCTCTGTGTGTGTGTGTCTGTGTGTGTGTGTGTTTGAGGCCTCTCTCTGGGTTTCAACTTTCAAGGCATTGTGAGAATTGTGTGTGTGTGTGTGTGTGTTGGGGGGTTGTTTATAAACATCAACAGCAGTAAGTTTGATTTTTATTATAGCTTTATTTTACGACATTATTCCCAGATGGCAGCCAGCGCTCGCACTCTTTTTGTTTTTAATGCGTCTGCCACACATTCTGCACACCCTCGCCTCGCTCGCACCGCCACACATATGCTTTTGCTTTCATATACAAACAAACAACAGGGTCTGTGAAACTGAATCGCTCAGGAATGAGGCAGAGGAGAAGAATCTTTTTTTTCCCTTTCTGCCCCTTACATACACAGAGCAGAATCACCTCTTTTTTTAATTATCAATTTAAAATCCTCTGTTGAACGGATCAGATTGAGTTATTCAAGTTGGTGGCAGGAGCTTTTTTTCTTCATTTTTACCAGCTCTGTGACACTGTGGGTGAGCACTCCCATATTTCTCTTTAATTAAGCCAGGGAAAACCTTGTAGTACAGCCAGCCCAGCTCATGTAGCCACTTATGTTTTAATTTAATTACCTGTCCACTTTGATAATTATTCCCCCTGATTAACAGGGACAGAAAGGTTCCTAAAAGGGAATAGGAGTTGGGTGAGAGGGCCAAACAGCATTTTTCCCTCCATTTGGTAAGAGCAAGAACAAGAGTGTTGACTTTAGATGTCCAGGCCCCCGGCTCTACTTTAATCCAGTATCATACTTGGCCTGCTTCAGTCCAGCCTGGCTCGGCTTTATTCAGGCAGGACACAGAGTGCGACTTGGTTTCCTGTGTTCTGAGATTTTCTTTTTTGCAACCGTGAGCCAAAACAGACAAACAACAACTTATTCCGCAGCAGAAGGAGGGGTGATTGATATCATTAGTCAAAATGTCAAGAGTTACATAACAACAGGATGACTCAGTCTCTGCTCTCTATTGTGACTCACATATTTCCAGTTATAGGTTGCAGCCTCTTTGTTGTTTTAAAGGTGTCAAGTAACACTTATCACACCTGTTAATGCTTATAAAGTATGTTTTATTAAAACAGTCTGATTTTTGTGGATCAAACTTCCTCGCTCGTCTTCATGATAACAGCCACTTAGAAAAGCATCACTCATCAGCACCAACATTAGCTCCTGTCTGTTCTCAGGAGATTTATCGACAACATATAAAAAGGTGTTCCTTGAAAAAATGATGAGGCTCTGAGGAGAGGGGAGAAAGTAAAAACTATACGGGTGATCATTGACACCAATACACACACATACACACACCAATACACACACACACCAATACACACACACACACACACACACACACACACAAACATTTCCACACACACACACATAGACCCACATATTTCTTTAGTGGTATTGATCGTGCTAATGAACGTGTTGTGATTTACTGCAGCCGTGGCCCATTGTTGGGTGCCGCTGTGATGGACTGCCATCATTTTCCAATGGTAAAAGCTTCGATAGCGAAAAGGCAGGAGGGCAGAATCCCATTTAACGGCTAAAGCAAAAATTATTCCAAAATCATCTCGTGAGTTATGACGCCCCCCTCCCTCCTTTTTTTTTCTCTCGCGGCGACAGGTATGATGTAATTTCCAAATTTCATCAGAGACAGTAATCTCAACACTGATTATGCTATCAATTAGTAAATGAATGTGGTCGAAGGGAGGGGGGGGGGAGAGGCGGTAATAACTCTGCAAACGGAGTTGTCAGGCTTCCAAAATACATAAAGGACATAGTGAGTTAGGCAGACAGTAAAATTTGTCCAATCACAATATAACTGTCTTTTCACAAGGTAAGTGTGTAACAAGAGTGAACTCACTTAAACTGATTTTACACCTCATTTTTTTTATTTGTGGAATGCAGCGTTTCTGGTTGACATTAATCCTTCTGGAATAAATCAGTATAGAAAACCGTGCTGTATTAAAAAATATAAAAGTTGTAGTCCATTACAATGAGGTTTGTCAAGGGTAAAGAGGAAGCTGGCTATTTATACAATCACGTCATTTATTTTGGAGTGCATGGCTTCTTGAAAACTTTTAGCAATTCATTTAAAAAAAAATGTATATCTTTTTTTTGTTGTTGTTTCTATTACGTTTCAAAGCATAACACAAATTGTAGAACAAGGCAAGTGCATGACTCTGGACTTATAGTTGTGTTGGGGTGATGGCTCTTTATTCCTGACAGTTTCTGAGCTCAAACTCAGAGAAGGGTCTAACATCTGTTCCTCTCTGCCTCCACAATAGCACAACTCAGTCGGGATGCAAAGAGAGGTCAATAGATCAGTGCCCTCCCCTCGACACACACACAGAGAGAGAGAGAAACACACACACACACACACTGGGAGAGAGAAAGAGAGAGAGGGAGAGAGAGGGAGACGTGCATCTCGCCGGCTGCTGTTTTCCTATTGTGCGCCAGGGCTTTGCGAGGATAGGGCAGCGGTGAAAACGCGCACCTGCTTTAGAGGCATTACGGTAGCGCAGCAAACTGCCCACCCTGCAACACACACTCCACACACACACTCCACACTCGTACACACACACACGCTCAGCCCCACTGATCCAACCCTGCTTCCCAGCGAGCGAGCGAGCGACAGACCGGGATGCCAAACTCCGAGGAGCGGGGGAGAGCTGTGACTGAAGAAGTGTCCTGAAGAGACAGCGGAGGGCAGGAGACGCGAGGAGCAGCGCGCAACTTGTGCACAGTGCCAGAGTTCCAGCGGCAGTGTTGTTCAGTATTGTTCAGTATTGTTCAGTATTGTTCTGACTTCACTCCAGAGGGGCCACTCCGAGGAGAGCGGACGCACACAAAAGGGGAAAAGGACTAACGAGCCACGCTTTGTCGTCCAAAGTAATGCTGCTGCTGCTGCGCTCTTAGATCCTAGATTTCTCTCTGTCTCTCTCTCCTCTCTTGTTTTTTCTTGCCATTTTTTTTTTTTTTTTTTTTTTTTTGTATTTTTATTTTTTCGTCCCGTCGGTTTGTGTCCCCCCCCCCACTCCCCCCCCACCTTTGGTCGCCGAGAGAGAGAGAGAGTGGACGCGCCGGGGGTTTGAGGAGCAGAAGCGGGCTGTCCACATGGTCCAACCACGGGCGTGAAAGTTGACTTCTTCCGAAAACCAGAGAACAGGTTGATGCATTAGCTACACTTTTCCTTTTCTTTCTTTCCCCCCCTCCTCACCGCTTTTTCCCCTTCTTTGAATCTCCCTCACTCTTTTCCTCACTCTGTGGCTCCATTGAAACTCTGCTGCTGCGCACCGCAGATCGCCACTCCAAACACATCCAACTTTTCATCGCACATTGTTTGTGAAACTCCTCCAAGTCAGTGGAGCTGGGTGTTTTAGAGCTTTACGCTGCGGAGAACACACACACACAGACAAACACACGTTTCTCCCTCTCTCCGTGTTTCTCTGTAACTTTCAGTCTTTTTGTCTGGAGAGTTTTTGTTTCAAACGCGGAACTCACCAGCCACGTTTTAAAATCCCAACTATTGTTGTGTTCATCTTGTCCGTTTCCCGCAGCAGAGAGTAAATCCACAGCGGGATGAGTTTCTCCTCTTTGACACGTTCAACGCGCTCTTTTAATCCACATGTATCTCAGATGGATCTTTTTAAATACACCATGTAACGTTTCGGAAGGATCCGAGCGCAGTTTCCCAGGATGAGGAGCCAGTGCTCGCTGAGAGAAGTGTCTCTGACCAAAGTCTCCGCTCGGGAGACAACACACCAAAAGTTTGTCTTCCTCACATGGTTTTTGGACTAACTCTAAAATGAGATGTCCGGGTTTGGACTTGAAAGGAGGCAAACGACTTGAAAAACCCTCTTGTTAATATTTGATAATAAACACCGACGCAGGTTATGTGGTGATAATTTTACGCACCCGCCTGAGAATCGTTCTCGATGCTTTGTTATCGCTTTGTACCTGTTTAACTGAGCCGATCAACGCGGTTTCAAAGAGACGAATTTTAGTTTAACTTTCTTGAAAATATCAAATGCAGCAGATCAGAGTCCTCGCTGAGGAGAATAGACTCCTTGTCTTTTGGAGGAAAGAGAGAAAAAAAAAGCAGCTTTCTGCAGGACGTGGTCAGGAGGTCAGGGGACAATACTTTCTTTTCAAACCATTTTGACTTTTGGAAATTGCTGCCGCGGTGTTTGAACCTCGCTGGCTCCTGCTGCATGGGGTTGTGTCTTCTCTTGATAATCCGACCAGATTAAAACAGAGAACCGTAATAAACTGCAGGTGAAGGATTTAACAGACGGACGCGGAGGAAAAGTTGCTCCTGGTGCGTAGAAGTTTGAATTCCGGCTTTAACGTTAATATTGAACGGATGGAAATTGCACGATGGTTGACAGTTTTTATAAGAGAACTGTGACGCGATGTAAGTGTTTTATATATATTTCTTAAATTAAACTGATTGCATTCGAAAATATATCATATTGATGGTAAAATATAAATTATTATTCCACTGGTTTGGAGCTGATATAAATTACGAAATTGAGTCGCCTCTGCATGGCACTCGTTTCCTTCTTCTTGTGTGTGTGCTGTAAACCGACTAAAGGAATAAAGGCCTTTACTCCACAGAGGTTTTACATTCTTAGAGTAAAAGAAAAAAAAAACTTCAACTAAACCCGTGTTATATTTTCCAAACAACACATTACCGAGAGATTAACGGTTTTCTTTCGCCTAAGTGAATTTAACTCGGCAGCTTCTTCTTAGGTGCTGTAGAAATAAAGTTCCTGGTGTTCTTCTCTAATAATACAACTCATCCCACATGAGCCAAAACATCCCCCGCATGTCAGGAGGACTCAGGTCCCGCGTGATGGAAAGCTGCAGACCAAAAAACAGAGAGAGAGAGAGAGAGAGAGAGAGAGAGGGGAAAGAGAGGGAGAGATGAAATGACAATTAATTGCTGTTAGTTGTCTGTCATTGAGAGAAAAGCACACAGGCCCGTGTGGCTGCGCACCATGACACGGGCATTATTGCCCCCGTGATTGATGGGCGCCGGGGCATTTGGCATAATGAATTTTATTTACTGTGTCCCCTCTCTCCTGTTGTGTCTCCCCCCTCTCCCCCCCTCTCCTTCCCCCCCCCCCCCCCTCGTCCTCTGCATGTGGTGGCATTTCCGCTCCGCGATGACACACTTTTAATTGCACTTTAATAGAAGATCCAGCGGGAATGAAAAAGCTCTTCATCACGTTTTATGACCTTGTCAGATATTTTGGTGTCGGAGCGGAAAGCAGGTATTTTGTGTGGTGACTGCAGGAGCTTGATATAAGAAAAAGAAAAAAAGTTAATTTCTGATAGATGCATTAATTGCACGTTAAGTTGTTTTCATAAAAAAAAAACAACACTTTAATGTTTATTTAAAATGTAATATTTCTTCGTTTTAGCAAAGACAATAGAGTTGGATTTGTTTAATATGCAAATGTTGTACCTTTTTACATTTTTAAATAACAATGACATATTTACACAATTGTGAGCTGACTATAATCCTCATATTGATATTTTCTATTATTATCAATTATTTGAAATATGCAGAAATTCGTAGAATGTATACAAAAGAAAAAAATTGTCACTTTTAAAGCTGATTCTATCTTTTTTTTTAATTGACGATGGTTTAATTTATCATCACAATTTGTACTTGTGCCTATTTCAGCCAATGATTTTCTCTTCACTAACAGCTCAGCAGCTGAGATGTCTCAGTCTAAAGACTGGTCGGTACAATATACTACTGATACCTTTTACGGTAGAATTATTTTTACATTCATATTTAAAATATCTACACTGATAATCACTTGTAAACTACAAAAAGAAGCTCACAGGGAGACAACCAATTTTTTTTTAAATGTCTCTTTATCCTCAAACCTTTTCCGCATTTATCAAGAGTGTAAAGTCACAGGGAAGTTAATGTTCCTGTGTGGTGCTTTGCCTGCGGATGAGCTATCACATCACTGAGAGGGTTTTCATGAAAATATAATAGCAGACAATGAAATAAAATAGTATTTGAGAGGCAGAAGTCGCTTATTTGAGGAAAAAGAGAGAATGTGCAGGAAGCCAGAGGTGTCAGAGACAGATTGACTCTCTGTTCCCTGTCGGCTCTTGTGTATTCGTGTCTGTGCGTTTGCCTCAGTGTTGCCACCTTTTTTCCTCTGACCTGCTTCAACACTTTTCCTTCTCTGCTTTTTTTTCCTCCTACTCTCGACAGCTGTGTCTTTTTTTTCCATGTCCTGTTTTCTTTCATTGTTTGTGAGGCTCTCTCATGTGCTGCTGATGTTCATCGTTTTCAGGCTCTGTCCTCCACCAGACAATTGTTTCTCTTATGCTTACTGACACATTACTTAAATGTGGATTTTTCCCCCATGTGTGTGCAGCTCCGTTTCAGGACTTGTATGACACCGTCTAGCGACAGGCAATAATGGCTATGAATCTCATGTGCTTTAAAACCCCTTCAGCAGGATTAAAAGCCACCAACATGATTGTGTTAGTCCATAAACTCACTCAGAGAGTCCTTACCTCACTGCACGGGCGCATGTGAACGTATGTGTGGAAGAGTGTATATATCTGAGTGTGGGAATGTGTGTATAGCAGAGTGCTTTTTTCTCAATTCACCTGTCCTGCTTGAGTGAAAATGGACAGTATTTGAAGTTTTAAATGTCCTGTGCGTCGGTAGCTTTCATGGCTCGCCGTGTCCGTCTCTCTATTTCTGCCTCTCTCTTCATTAAAACCCTCCTGCCATCCCAAACCCACAAGTCTGAGTGGGCTTTTGGCTCCAAAGTGATGTTGAAGAGCACCCGTATACGACACTGCTATACATGTAGGGTTTGACCCAGGATAGATACTCACGGGTTCACTTAGTGCATTAAAAGCTGAAATGGTTAAATTTCCGATATCCTTTAAATGGGGTTCGAGGAAAGTGAAAAAAAAATATTCCTGTACTGGGAGCGAAAGCTTGTTTTTTAAATGGTTTCATTTCAAGTGTTGGTCCTGAAGCTGCCGTTACCGCAGGGCGTCCGTGTGTGAACTGAACATGTGTGTCGGCCTTTAAAATGTGGAAACATCATAGATTTAAATTGCTGTGTAATTATGGGTTCAAATCCATCATTGTTTCATTTAGTGTATCATTGTTTTGTATGAAATAAAATTGGTCCTTTTTCAGAAATATAAAAAGAAAAATCCACTCACGTCCATATGAAATCACTGAACACCATTACAGCAGCAATTATAGCATGTTACGTCTTTCAGAAAATTATTAATGAAGTCTAATTGACATATTAATGGATTAAATGAAGGTGTTATTGTACATGGTCAGTGATCAAATGGGGGGTTGTGTATTGAAATGATTGACGGCACAGTGAAGCTGCCGCCACATTGCTTCAGACGGAGGCCTGATTGTACATGTGGTTCTAATTGAAGCGGTTATTTAGCCGAAGTTGAGGGTTGAATTCTTGTGTGACTGTGTGTGTTTTTCTCTGTGTGTGTGTGTGTGTGTGTGTGTGTGTGTGTGTGTGTGTGTAAAACAAACCCCACACATTTTTCCAAGATGAGATGTGTCAGGAGGAGGTGTCACACAGCCGAGGAGGAAGGAGGAGAGCGGTTCCTGCAGTGGTCCGTAGAAAGTTGACCACCTGTGAGCGAGAGTGGTTGTCTTCTCTGCCCTTTCTTTTGCCTCTTTCTGTTTTTTAATTAGCTGTCATTTGCACGTGAGGTGAAAAGCAGCATATTGCGTCTCTAAGATTCATGCACTTTTTCTCTCTCTCTCTCTCTGATTGATAAGGTAATCATTTCGCCTGACACAGTGGTTTTAGCCTGTGGTCATTAACATGTCTGTGCGTTTCAGATGAGTTTTTCTACATATGTGTGAGGGGGGGGGGGTGCCTGCATGGGAGGCAGAGATGTTCCTCCAGCTCCGTACAGCACTGGCCCATTAACAGCTGATGGATGTGCAATGGGGGGGGGGGGAGTGAGCGAGCGGCTCAGAGCGGAAGAGACGGTTTCCTATGGGCAAAGGGGGGGAAGCGGGAGAGAGTTTGAGAGATAGAGCGTAAGAGTGAACGACTGTACGAAGCGAAGGGAAATGACAGTGCAGTGGTTTTAGGCGTGGGTCATTATAGCACGAGGAAGCATTAGATCAGCCTCTCCAGAGAGCGCCTGGCACCTGAGGCCATGGCTGGAGTGGAGGGTTGGGGGGGGGGGGCTGTGGCTGTGGAGTCTGGAGAAGATCGTGAAGTAAGGCAGTCAGATCTCACCAGTAGGATTTCAGTGACACCCGGTGAGAGTCGCTCACAGAGCATCCTGGGGTCAGCGGCCCGGCCGAGTGGAGCCAAGGAGATGCTCCGAGGGAAACAGTGTGTTGTGTTCCAGCAGGAGCTGAGTTGTGTTCCAGCAGGAGCGTCTTCACGAGAAAGCTCTCATCGCTCATTGTGTCCCCTGCTAACTCTGCACTGCTCCTGACAGCTGTATTTGTGTTATGGATTTCCCTTCACTCCGTCCCGTCTCCCCTTCCCTTCTCTCTTGCCTCCCTCTCTCAGTCGTCTCGGCTCCCCTCCTCTCCATCGCCTCCACCCTCTGACCTTTTGTAAGCACTTCATCAGAGAGCCGTTGGTGTTTTCTAAAGTGCTGCGACAAACTGACAGGGCAGCCGTCAATCGAGCCGGGGGGGGAACCGAGGGAGCAGATCAGTGGAAAGCTTCGCTCAGAATAACAGTGTGACTAAACTTTCTGCGGCGCTGCTTTAATGTGTATTGAAAAGATGGCTGTTGAAGGGTAGGTGACAGCTGCGAAGCGCGAGGCTCGGAATGTTATGGATACACACGCGCACACACACACACGCGCGCACATTTTGCACATTTCATAAAGCGTCTGACTGTGGAGAGGCGTTACACAGCTCCTGGGCGCTCGCTTGTCCGTGCTGCTGCTGCGGCATTAAAATCTGCCGAGCGGACAAGTGAGCGCTCTGAGGAAACGCTGAGATTCACCGAGGAGGAGGAGAGAAGAACTTCCAGGTCCATAAACCCAACTGCAATCAAATAAGTTTTACATCTTCCACTCTTCAGAGCTCCTAATGTAAACTGTGGCCAATCATAACACCTTAGAGTTCCTTACTAATTTCTAATGCTCATTGTTTGGCTGCACCTATCAGATCTGCTGCATATCAGATTTATTTTAGCATGTTTTTTGTAATGTAAACTCCTTCAACCATCCTTTCTCCTTGTCCCTGCTCCTCACCATCCCCGGCCCGGTGAGGTAATAACCATTTAAATGCATCTCATTATGTTGTCTAATCCGTAAAGTATCAGGATGTTGGCTAACGCAGGCGAAAGTGATGCTGGAGCGGTGGCGTGCACGGCTCTTTTATGGTATTAGTATTTGTGGTATTAGTTCCGGGGGACATGGGATGCCTACTTAAGCTATTAGCATGTGAGGCGCTGTGGGATGATCCGTCTCCTGACAGGACGAGCTGTTAACCGCTGTTAAACCAAATCACAATAGGCTGCCTGGGTTGACAGATTGACAGAGCTCGCTCTCGCCGCCCGGGCCGCTCCTTCTTCCTCCTCCGTGAAATGTACCCTCGCATGAAAACTTGTTAATGTCAGAGAGGAGGAGAGCCTGAATTTACTTTTTTCAAAAACTACTGGAAGGATTTTGAGTACATTTCACTAATATCATCAAGCCCATCGCAAAAGACGACATGGTTCTGTGTGTCTCCGTCTTTCTCAACTTCTGTCCCCCCCCCCCTCTTTCCCCTCCTCTTCCTCCTCCTCCTTCTGCTGAGGCTCTCAAGGTGAAGAGACTGTACAGATTTGCTCAGTGGGGTGCAGACTCTATGGCTTCTATAGTGGCCTTTCAGAGAGGGGGGGGGGGGGGGGGGAGGAGGGCACGACAGTGACTGCTCCAGCCACTATCGGGAGTCTTGGAGATCTCTCATTGAAGGATGCTGCTGCGCTCTGCATGTGTGTACACTTATTGTGAGCGAGTGTGTGTTCAGCTACAATTAAGTGTCACTCAGTGGCTGCAGGGCGAACCCTCCGTCTCTTCTGCTCCGACCGAATTCCTCAGGTTGAAGGTTTTGCCCTCCAGTCGTCTGTTGGTGGAGTCCTCCCGCAGAGAGCGTGTGTGTGTTTTTTTAGAACTTTCAATATTCAGGAGAAAACGGTCATAGGCAGTAGAGATCGTTTCATCTGAACCAGAAGCTCATCCTCCAAACCTCTCTGTTGTTGTGGAGCACATCGCGCTGCCTCATCGGACGCCGCTGCTTTTTCTTTTTTTTCTCTGCGGCTGCTCGCTGGCTATTGAAACTCTGTTAGTGTCCGTGTGCAGACACATGCACACCCGTGTGCGGTGGGCATTGTTGACCGAGAGACATCTGCCACTAGATTATTCCCAGCTGTTATCTGAATAATTGTGTAATCCCCCCCTCCACCCTCTCTCCCTTCTCACTCCCTCCCTCTTTTGCTCCCTCCCTCCCTTCCCTTGCCCCCTCCTCCTCCTCCTCCTCCTCCCTCTCCTCCTTTGCTCCCCTCTTTGCCCCCTCGTTCCCTCGTCCACAGACTGATGAGACGGAGAGTGATGAGTTTCTTCTCTGGGTGGCACTTTGGGATTTTTTTTCCAGGAGTGTTTATGAGTGTGTGTGTGTGACTGTGTATCTTTGCGGCCTCTGGTCACCGGTCGTTGTTTGACATTTGTAGAAGGATTTGGGATCCCCCCCCCCACCCACCCACCCACTAACGCTCGCAACCCACCTCCCTCCACCTCCTCCTCTCCCCTCCTCCCTGTGGCTCTCGGGGAAATAAAAGTAGCCTAATCCTGCCAGATCAAGATTGCTGTCCACCACAGCTTTACCAGCCTGTGAATTAGAGCCAGCTCTCATGTTCCTGAGGATAGAGAAGGTAGAGTGTGTGTGTGTGTGTGTGTGTGTGTGTGTGTGTGTGTGTGTGTGTGTGTGTGTGTGTGTGTGTTTGCACTGTGGGCCGTTGGCCTTTTAAGCAGTGTTAGCTGTTTGTTGGCAGAATTCTGGTCGGGGGTGAGAGGAAAGAAAAGCAGAGAGAGGTGAAAAACACAAAGAACAGAGATGAAAAGTTCAGAAAGTTGTCTTTGATTTTAACTCTGTTTAGGTTGTGGGTTAAAGCCATGGTAATTTTCCAATTATTCCAAGTTTTGTAATAGTTTTTTTTTTCATGTTCAAGTTCAATGCATCAATTAAATTTTAAAATGAAAAAGTACACTACATTTTCTTTTAACAATTAATTAGAATAATGTTTTTAGCATTAATAAAGGGGAAAAAAATCATGTATTCTGCCGTCACATTCTCACAGTTGGACTGTATCTACAAAGACACAATACAATGTTTAAACCCAGACGCCTTTTCCTCCTCCCACAGACAGTGGCAGTCGACTCATACTAAGACTTGGAAAATGTAGCTAAAACAGTCAGTTTTTTTTCCCACTGCTTTAAAAAGCACTAATCATTGTCATACAAATGAATCAGGAAAGATGTTGCTGTGTCACTCATGAGAATCCACATGCTGGAGTCAGGGCCGTGGACGGAAAGTGATCTTTTCCCTGTTCGAGCTCCTCACTCGCTGTGACTCAACTCAACACTTGCTCTCTGTCTGTGTTTCTCTCTCTCTCACTCTTATTTTTCTCTCTCCTCCTTCGCCTCTTTCTCTCTTGGACTTTCTCCCGTCCATCTCCTCCTTCAATGGGTCTCCCTCTCTCCTCTTCTCCTCTCTTGTCATGCCTGTTGTCTCTCATTATCACAGCCCTGTGTTCTTCCGGCCTCTTCATTACATCCAAGCTGTCATCACAGTTTACCGCCAACATTTGCTCTTTCTCCTCAGGCCTCATTTCAGTAGGAATCCTTTTATTCTGTGTGACTGCAATGACAAGACTCAAAGCCAGGTCAATCAATAGACCTCTCACCAGTGTCTGAGACGCTGTTTATTTATTCATTTTGATTTTGCGATAACCCAACAAAAAAAAATAATTTCGTGACAAATTGAAAACTTGAAAAAAAACGTAAAATAATTTTTCTTTAGTAAAATATTGTGCTTGATTTTAAAGCAGGATCATTTCCTGTAATAGAAGCAGGGACAATTAATTTAGCACATTCACACATATTTATAATTATTCTGAGGTGTGAACTTGTTGATTGGTGCGTTTGGGCTTTCAAATAATTATTTTCACCGCAAGAAAAATGTGTTAATTTTTTTTTTCTATTTTGTGATTGTAATGAAATTGAATGCAGTGTATTGTCAGCCCACCTGCTTGTCCCTGGAAACAAAGACACTGCAAAATAGAAAAGAATAAAAAACGTAGTCATTGACAAAACAAACAAATTGCAAAAAACTAAGTAGAAATGAGTAACAGATTAAAACATTTTTTTAACTCATTATTTTCCCACTATTACAGACTTTGTTTGTTTTGTTTTCTTTGTGTTTACAACACTTAATGGACAAAGCAGAGATATTTTCCCTTCAAGGACTTGTGTTACCAGCCTCAGAGACGGCCCTTGGGTTGTTGGATTAGCAGACACCACAACGCTGATTTGCCCGGTGAAGGTCAGCGCTGCCGTATGCAACCTGTAGACCTAATCGTCAACTTCTGCCGCTGCAGGTTTCCTTTGTCTAAAGGTCAGTCAGGAACCGTGCGTTTGGCCCCGGAAAGTAGTCAGCATAAACGAGGGAGGGGACGGAGGGTAAAGTACAAAAAAAACAGGACAAGAGGGAGGGAGAGTGGAACCTTGCTTTGCTCTGCGCTATCAGGCAGCAGCTTCTGAAAAGTTTGCTGGCAAAAACTTGTGCTGAGGGCCGGGTTTGGTCTAGCGGCTCCCCAGGGGGTTCGCTCCGAGAGGAGGTGGAGAGAGGGCCTGTGGGGTGGGGGGGTGGGTGAGAAGGGAAGTGAGCCAGCAAAGAAGAGGAGGAGAGGGGAGCAGAGCGAAGAGAAGGATGCCGTCACAGTCATCCGTTGTTGCCGGGCGCAGGCCCTCAGTCAATGATCTAAGAAACACAACTCCACGGCTCACGCCCCCTCCTTATTCCTCCCCTTCGTCTCTCTGTCCCTCTTTTTCTCTCTCCTCTCTTTTCCTCCATCCTCCCCCTTGCCGCTCTGCAGCTCTGTCTATCTCTCTCTTAGCTTTCGACAGCGCTGCGCTGCGGTTCGAGCGCTGGTTATTAACATACAGTCTGCATTAGCGGCATAGCGGCTGGGTCTATTTGCTGGTAATGAGGACAGGAGGCCCGTGCTGTGTAGTAACTTGTTTGACCTCCAGTGGTGAGGTCAAGTTCATCCTGAGTTGGTGTAATTCTCTCCCTCCTCATCCCAAACACATGACTGGGGGGCGTGGGGGGGTTGTAGGGGGGGGGAGGGAGCAAACCAAGGTGGCCCCGTTCATCCCCCAAATTTGAATCTCTCATCCCGGTCCCTGCTCTCTCCTTCCTCCGCCTCGACCACTCTCTTCCCACAGGGTTAATTGAAGGGAAAGTGATAGTTCTGTGGTGATTGTGGTTTGAGAATTCTCTGTCTCCTATGGAGGAAGATGAGGGCAGCTGTACCAAAGAGAGAGTGTTGTATTGTAAGAAAAAGAGAGGGAGAGAAATATGGGGAGGGAGGCAGTTGGAAGAGCAAGTAGAACACCCCCCTCCCCCCTCTACACACCACCACCTCCGCCACACGCCCTCACGGAGGGGGTTTGATTGGTTTATTAGCCAGAGTGTTGATTGGCTGTTGACGAGCTGAGATTTCTACTTTGCTAGCCGGGCCCGAATAATTCTTCTGTTCATTATCCAATCAGAGAGACCCACCACACCACTCAGTATCATCAATGATTCTCCCTTTAATTCTCCTTTTGAACCCCCTCCCTCCCTCTGCAATCCCTCCACACCTCCCCGAGGAGCCGGGGATGGACAGATGAGCGGAGAGCGCTGTAGCTGTGTGGTTCTGCTCGGCTGCTCGCCCGAGTGGAGGGAGACAAACTTATATTCCGCCAATGCCGGTGCTGAATGGACTCTTTGCCTCCCTCTCTCCTTCAAGAGGGGCTTTTCTTTCCCAGGGGCAGAGCTTTATAATTAGTCTTCTTCCAGAAATAGAAAACTAGTTTTCTGAGGTGAAGTCGCTCTCTGATGTGTGCTTTTTTAAAGCTGCACATTTGAATTGATATGAAACCGAGTGAAATCAATTATCTATATCAGCTAAATCTTTTTTCGCCAATACCTGATACTGTTTTCATGTACTATTTATTTTTCACTATTACGTTAAGAAATTTACATTCTGATTAACAAAATTAAAACTGTGGGGGAAAAAAGACAGAGAGACCATTTTCTGGTCCGACAGACATTTTGTTCCCGTCGGTCTTGTTTTATCTCCTGACTTAGTTGTTGAGTCTCTGCTCAGGCCATCCCAAGGCTGTCACCCAGGCAACATCGCACGTTTGTGTGTCTGTTTATTATTTCATTTTCTCCATTTTCTACGAGAATGTGTCAGTGTATTCATTTCTGTGTTTGACTTTATCGCTGCCACTGGTTCCGTTCTTTTATTTTTTCCTGCCCCTGTTTTTCCCACCTCTTGTTTCCCTCCTTCCGCCCCCTCTTCTCCACGCACCCCCCCCCCAAAACCCCTCTGCCTATCCACACTGCTCCCCCTTTTCTCTTCCCCTCTCCCCCCTCCCCTCTCCTTTCGCTTTCTCTGTCCGTTAATGAGAATGTGTTAACGAGAAAGAAAGATCTATTGGGTATAGCGCAATTTATCAGAAAGGCAGAGGTTTGGAAGGAGAAAAAAAAGGCGACGGGCCCTTCAAAGAAGTCCTATTCTTGTGGTTGTGAATGTTTGATGAGACAGTGAAAAGTTCCCCCTCTCACGTCATGGTGTCTGAACAGAAGAGAACAGAACCGTTCTAATCATGCCGCACAGAAAAAATGACTTCCAACCCGATTTAATTAACTGATAAGAAACGGCTTCAAATTAATTTTTCAAGGATGTTAGATTTTGATTAAGAAACTCCTAAAAGAAATAGACGAATAATCAATTTTTTAATCAACTTACTCAAATGGTAACTGGTTAATATGATAATTCTAGCAATTAGGGCAAATATTGTCGAGCAGCAGTTTCTATGCATCCTGTTAAAGGAATTATAATATCTTTACATCTAATTATCATGGTTATTTAATTTTTTTGTATGGCTACCTCTCAATTTTACCATTCTACTTTTCATCTGCCATTATGGGGATAATGAAATGAGAAGTTGGAAGTGTAATAAGATGAAACTTTTATAAGGGTCGACCTGAATGGGGCTTTTCACGCACCCTGATTGGATAGATATTTAGGAAAAAAGGGAGAGGGAGTCGTTGAAAATGACATTATTTCTGCTGGTTTTACATGCAAAGCTGAGATGGATCTTTAGATGTATGAATCTTTTATTTCGTCAGCAGATTAAAGTAGCTAATAGCTCCTGGCTCCTCTGTGTCGCTCCTCTGGTATTCATAAGTAGGTAGGCACGGCCATGAATATGCTCACCGCTTCTAATCCACAAAGTTTCAAATCATCTCTTCAATTGGAAAAGAGACAAAAACAGATTCAGCTTTGATTGAAGGAAAGATTGGACTGTTCATTCTGCTAGTGGCCATAAAAATCTGTAAGTTTGAGTGTGTGTGTGTGTGTGTGTGTGTGTGTGTGTGTGTGTGTGTGTGTGTGTGTGTGTGTGTGTGTGTGTTTCTCTAATTGGACAGGTATTGTAGCGAAGGTGAAAAAGGGCCAGTTGAAGAGAGAGGGCGTTGCAAAGAAGAGAGCTGGCAGGGGGTCCGGGGCTTTAGCAGAGCAGCAGAGAGACAGAGTTCTTTACTTCAAAGAAGGCTTAGAGCCTGGACAAACGCTAACCCTGCTCTCATACCACCGCAACACACACACACACACACACACACACACACAACCACTCCACGTTCACACACAGTGACTCTTTTACTCATCATGAGATGAATATCCATTCCCTCTCTCTGTGCCGCTGCCTCGCACCCTGCACGACGAACATCAGTGGAGTCGTGCGTTCACAGGGAAATATAGACAAAGCATTTGGAGAGATGGAACGGTTCCTTTAATTATATGCTCCTCTTATGATGCATGGTGTTTCTGTCTGGCTGCTCTTACGCACACATTCACACATGCACAGGGAGGCTGATCCGCTGAATAGGTATTCCTGGCACAAACCGTGCCGTGTTGAGCGTACATATTCAATTAGCAAAACTCATTAGCAAAACTTGGCATTTGTTGTTGTTTTTTTCCCCCCCTCCTTGCTCAGAATTAATGGTTTTGATATGCTAATTAGCGGGTAATTTAATTTCAAAAGGCCTCAATTAACAGCAGCGTTGTGGACACGAGGAAGTTAAGCAGCGTAATCTAATTTGCATTAGTAACGAGCAGGGAGTAATTAGTCTCTAATTAGCCACTTCAGACAGCACTTGTGTTTACTTTCCTAATGAAGTGGAGGGGCTTTTTTTTAACAGGGAAGCCTGTGTACGTGTGCACGCGTGTGTACATATAAATGTGTTAATGAGTGTTTGTGTGTGTGTGTGTGTGTGGTTTGGGGGTATAGAAGAGTGGCATATGGTTTACAGTTTGGCTCCAGTTACACACATGGACACACACGTCTCGTCCCCCCTCCTCTCATGTACACAAAAACGGGCAAACAAACACACACATACATGAACACACACGGAGGTCATCCCCTGCTGTCTCATGTGATTGGCTGCGCACTCACAGTAGTTTTCAATCCATTCAAACAGCTCTATGAGCTCACTTACAGACAACACAAGGGATTCAATGAGTATGTGTGTGTTATTTTTTTTTGTGTCGCAATAGCTTGCAATAATTTCATCTTTCCTTTTTTGTATATCCAAGCACTTATTCATTTTCTGCTGTGGTCTTTCCAAATCATATTTTTTTTATAAACTGTTTGTGTTTGAGTGATGACGTCACAGAGCCTGGTTGCTGGCCAGCCTAATGCTGGGTTTATTTCTGGGAGACGGTTGCCTGTGTTGACAACGTAGCAAAACAGAAGAGGAAAGGCCGACAGCTCGATGGATAAACAGACAGACTCATGACACACTGTCTTATTCCCTTCATCGCTCTCTTCTTATTGACCTGGGGATTTATCATAAGCAACACCCAAGGAAAATAGTGAACAAATTAAATGGAAGTTTTTATTTTTTTTTATCATTTAGAGAATGAGGAACAACAGTTTTAACTTTTTCCATTGAGGGCCATGTCAAAAACAAGTTGAAAACAACAGGCTTCCTCCTGGGCGTTTCTTTTTTTTTTTGGGAAGAAAGACGGGGTGGGAGGGTTGCAGGGGGAGCAGCATAGCAGGGTTTTAGGGGAGGGGGACAAGCAGCTGCCCTATTAGCCCAAATCTGTTGTTCAGAGGAGGTGGGAGGAGGGTGGAGCAACACCACTGAATTTCCACAAAGGAAAGCATCCACTTTTTTTTTTTCACTTTGTTGGCTAGGTTCTGAGATTATGCCACAATTTAAAGTACGTTTAACCCCAAACACCTCACGTCGTATTTTAACTCATAATCCAGCACATGTAAGCACAGAGATCACACACAGTCTTTCCTATGGGAAGGCGTTTCCACAGCCTTCCCTGGGAATAATAAGAGAGGTCAGAAAGCTCTGCGACTTCCTGCTGCACAGAGCGGGGTCAGAGCGGCGGTTGGCAGCAGCAGTCGGCGCTCAGCGGACGACACCAGGAACACACACATCGGAGGGATGGCAACCCGCACTGTGGAAGCTGTGATTTACGCTCGCCGTGAGCAGAAGCTGGAGAGGATTCAATAAATACAATGAATGAAGGCGCTACAGTGATTACGAGACTGATTCTACCAGTGACCTCTACCCATAGACTCATACACAAAGATTTACAGCCACAAACATCCATAGATATGCACACACACACACACACAAACACGCACACTATACGCGTCCATAAATAGGCAACTGATTTACAAATGAGCTGACCTGTGTGTTGGCCTTGCTCTCAGATAGGCTCGCACCCCCGCCAGGATGCATAAATCACAATGGACATGCATATGCATGAGCATCTGAGGAGGTGGGATAAGTGTGTGTCTGTACATGTGTGTGTGTATTTGTGTGTGTGTGTGAGCACCAGCCGACAGCACTGTTTGTATCGATCATTGAGGCTTAGTTAAGTGCCTTTTATTTCATTGAGTCAAAGTTAAGGACCGTGGACGGGCCTCTCTTCCAGCCCGTGCTGCTTTTCAATGGAGGAAAGGCAAAAAGAAAGAAAAAGGAAGAACTCTTAACTGTTCTTTTTTCCTTCCTTTTAGTGGCATCCAGGGATAGCACATCATATTAATGGAACTGAGATGACGTCTCACATCTCCTCTCTCTCTGCAAGAAGTGGTTTTGGGATTGGACCTTTGCCTGATGTGTGTATGATGTGAGCTGCTTTAACCTCCCCTTGTTTTATGGACTTTACATGGCTCTGGATCCCACTGCTGCTAGATTAATTTACACACCACTCACACATACTTGCCAAATCTCCCTGTCTCTATTTCTCCCTCTCCCTCTTCCTCTCTGAAGACAGAGCAGAAATTGCCTGGTGAGGTAAATAAATTACTTCCATCGATTTCTGTAGTTGTAGAGTGACTTTATCACGGTTTGACTTGTCCAGATACAGATCAGCGTGTGACAGCGTGTGTGTGTGTGTAGTTTTTTTTTTTTTTTACATAACGTGCCACTGTGTGTGTGTGTGTGCGACTTTGAGTTTACATAAGCTTTTGTATGTGTGAGACTGCATTGGCTGCAAAAATCGGTGTAAAATCTACCTGATGAGTATCTCATCATATTAAAAGATATTGCTGTAGCTACATTGTGGTCGACCAACCGCTGTGTGTGTGTGTGAGAGAATGTGTGTGTCTAATTGAAACAGGCCATGAGGTGCATATTGGAAAGCAGATGAATTAGCTTGGTTTTATTACAGTGGGATCTTGAAGTCCACCCTCTGGCTGCAGAGGTTGTTTGCTGATTGAGTTTATCTTAGTCTTGTTATAGATCAGCGCCGGTCGCTGATAGAGGCCAAAGATAGGTGACATCCAAATGTGACTCACGCTAGCTGTCTGATAGTATATAGGGTCTACATGTCTGTTATATATTTGCACATGGCGATGTTTGTAAAAACTTGAGGCGCACCTTAACCCCCCGTGCTCCAGATGTCACTCCATGGAAAGAGGTTAAAAGTTCACCAAAAAACCACCAGTGTGTGTGCGTTGCAGCATGTGCGTGTGTGTGCGTGTGTGTAGCAGTCTGGGGCACATGCTGTTTTAATAGACACAGCACTGACGTTACTGCAGAGGCCAAGAAGCCACCGTTAAAAAGAAAAGGATTCGGAAAAAGAGCGAGAAAAGGCCTCATCTGTTTGCATTAAACAGTGGAAGAAGTGACCAGTGAAGGAGCAAATGAGCGACAGACGGCTAAAAGATATCTGCTCCTCTGGCTTTGTCCCTCGCGTCAGATTTCCCTCCCTCCTTCTCTTCATTTTCTTCAGCCTAGATCTCTTAAGTTTGCTCTTTCTTTTATTTTTATATCTCTTTGCATTTCTCATTTATTATTTTTGTCGGATTACCTACTAATAAGCTGTTTCAGTAAGTCTACCACAGTTTTGTCTTTTAAAATTAAAAGTCCAAAAAAGAGCAACGCAGGAACATAGTGGAAATGAAGAAGAAGAAAAACAGTGAACTCATAAAGCAGCAGACAGACATGTTTTCTTTAAATATACTTTTCTTACTATTCTGCGTGGTCTGTCTGTCTTCTGAACTCTCAGGTTCTCCCCTGCATCAGATGCTCCTGATTTGAGAATTAATTAGGCAGCACGGTGGCGTCAGGGTTGGGATTTTGGGTTTGTTCACTCGCTATTTTAGTAGCTAATTACTGAGGGGGAGAGTGTTAATTTGAATTCTCTTAGATAATGTGAACTCCTCTTCCCCTTTTCTCCCCCGCCTTTACTCGAGTTTAATAAAAAACCACAGCACTTAACATGTCTCTCACTCTCTCCATTATGAGTGTGTGTGTATACATGTATAGTATATTTGTCATTTTTTTTATCTTCATAATTCTGACTAGCTCAGCGGAGGCCTTTGGACAAAGGCGTTATTTGTGGTCCTTCTCTCAGTGTGCATGTGTAACATGTGCTCCGTGGTGCGAGCTGTGGAAGTGTCATGTAGTAATCCTCTCAGACTTCATCAGAATTCAGACTCACTTTGTCTGACTGACTGCTGCCCTGTTGCCTTTCACAGGGAACACAACGACAGAAGCACTAGAGCCCAGTGACATATCACACTGGGAAAAATAAGCAAAAGGGCAGGAGGGTTGTTTTTTAAATGAAAAAGAGAGCTGAGCTGTAGTTCACAGAAAGATTCTCACACATGCATGATTAATGTTCATTGCATCTGAATTCTTTGAAAAATAAGTGATGAAAAACATCATTGATAAAACCTGTCTTCAGGGCATATTCACATTTTTTTCTTATTTATTTATTTATTTAATGCTTAACTTTTGCTGCACCGGTAATGAAGCAAACTGGCCTAACCTGCATTTTGACTTCGCACTTTCTCCATACCCTCGGGCGCCGTAATGCTAATTCCGCAGTGTGCAAGTGAGGGGATAAAAGCACAAGAAAGTTATTTTAATTTTAAAGAGTGTTTGAAATGAAACAATAGTTGCATTTGGATGTTGTTATAATTGGAGCGAATGGCTGACTAGATAAACAGACTTCTGTTGCGGGCGCAGGAGCACACACTTGGGGGTCTTTTTCATATCTGCGCTCTGTTTAAAAATTTAAATCCTAACCGGTATAAAGGAGAGAGGGAGCGAAATTAATATACAGTGAGAGACGAGTAATCAGTGATCTGTGGTTTCATTGTAATTCCTCCTTCCTCCTAAACTGTGACAAAAACATACTTTAACATCTCTACCTCCTCTTCAGCCACTCAGAGAGGCTCTGCGCACACACACAAGACCTTATAGTATTTTAATATCACTGCTTGTATATTCTAATCCTCACGCCACTTGAAATATAATTCCTTCCTTTATTTTAAATCATGGATATGAAATTGCATTAAGGCAAGAGTGTGTGGGCATGAAAGCAGGGATGTTAAATGGACATATGAATGCAGGGGTGAATCCTAACCTATTAAGTACTTTCCTTATTATTTCTGAAAGTGGAGCGTGATAATTAGTTTGGTGGAAATCCTATAGCGGGGTGGAGGTATGGGTCTTCATAGTTGAGCCAAATTAATTTCTTCCGTCACCTTCAGCATACGTCCCTCTTAATAGGTTTAATTTATTTCACGGCCATTATATAATTTTTTTTAGCTACTTGTCTGTGATGAACATATGCACGGCAAAATCCACATCAGCCCTCCGCACATGTGACTGTTATATCCATTGTTATTTTCATACACCTAAATATGATATAACGGCACGGCCTCGTTACCGCTCGGCTCCGGCGTCTGTGTGATCTTAGCGATGGTATTGTGCCGTTTTCCCAGGGGTCCCTGCTGCTGCGGCCCGGTTGTCATGTGATCCCTGTGTCTGGCTAAGAGCTCCACTTTTCTCAGGAGTCTCTCCAAGTCTTTTTAGTCCTAAAAGTTAACAATCATTCCTGATGTTAAATCCATCAGAAATCTCCATGTGCCACGAGGTCGCTTTAATAATCTCCCCTGTGTATGTGTGTGTATAGATGTGTGTGTGTGTGTGTGTGTGTGTGAGTGTTGAGGTTAGGGTGGGCCATGGGAAAGTGGCATACCTGAGCAGATTAGAGTGATCCCAAGGAAAGTTTGTGTGGGACAACATTCAAATACTAATTTCTTGTCATGTCCTGCACATCATCAGTTTGTAGCACCTCACACAATCTGCTCTTTTTACCATTTAAAACAACACAAGTCGCAGCGAGCGTGCTCATTTTGAGGATACTTTGAATGTGTGTCAGAGGTTGAGCGAATGTGTGTGTGTGTGTGTGCGTGTGTGTGTGTTTCACCCGCCAACGCAGTGTGTATGGTTTGTTTTTGATCTAGGATCCATCTTGTTGCCCTTTCTGGTTTCATCTTACACTGGTAAATTACACTCAATCACTGAAATTACATCCTATAGACTATTTGTGTGTGTGTGGGTGTGTGTGTGTGTGCGTGTGTGTGTGTGTGGGTGCGTGCGTGCATCTCTTCACTGTTGACGTCATCTCACAGCGCTGTACTCGATGTCAGTCTTGATTAGGCTGAGTCCAACTGTTTTTGTGTTTTCGTCATTTAGGGGAAGTAAAATGGAAATGCAGCTGTTGCGTGTGTGTGTGTGTGTGTCGGCGGAAATTGCTCTGTTGTGTGTAGCAGTAAGTGCGTAAGAGTGGTTGTCAGCTGGTAAGCAGTAAGGACACACTGATGCAGTCTCCGTTTTCATCTGAGTGGCTGCAGTAAGGGAAGCTTGATGGGACCAGAACGTAGACGTAGAAGCTGTAGTCTGCCAATTAGTGCACCAGATGTCTGTTATTGTTGGACTAGGATTATGGCAATAACTGCAGTTGGCCAACGGTTCCGAGCATGTGTGTGTGTGTCTGTGTGTATGTCAGTGAACTAACTCCACTGTGATAGATTTTAAACAATCTGCTTTTGGGACTTGCTCCTTTCTTTATTACTCTTCTGGCACCTGCAGTGTTTTTCAGAATTCTGTCTCTCTCCCCTCTCTCTGTGTAGTTTTTCAGCATTTTGGAAATGTAAACACTTGTAAAATACATCCAGATGTTACCAGCTGTGCTTCGCCACCACAAACACTGAGCAGGGAGTGTGTGTGTGTGCGCTCCTCCAAAACGACTTTTTCTCAAATATTCAGTCTCAGACAGACAAAATGATGATTTGATTCGATTTGATGATTTTGTCATACATCTCGGCTTCTTTGTCTGAGCGTGAGCAGGTTTTCAAATAGGGTAGGTGTGTTTATTCTGTATGTGTGTGAGTGTGTGCGTGTGTGCTCGCTGAATAAGACTATTGTACATGTCAGCAGCCGCTGCAGGCCAACACTGGCTGACATACAGGTGCTGTAAAATGAAGAAAAGTCAGATATGAGAGCTGATGCAACATGACAAAGACAGCAATTTTATAAAAACATTGACTTTCTGTTTCCCCTTAATCTACCTCTCTTTCTATCAGGTTCCTCCCCCATAGCTCACACACACACACACACACACACACACACACACACACACACACACACACACACACACAGACACTTACCTGATTGGCAGACATCTAATAAGCAGTTATCCTCACCTCCCTTAACGATATTATACTGGTATTATTACTGGTATTATTCTCTCTTTGCACCATCACACGTGCTCCCACTTTTCAACAGGTGAACACATTAAAATGTCAGCCTTGTGCTGTTTCATACATGTCAGCATACTGTACATCTGTGTGTGTGTGGGTGTGTGTGTATTTGTTTATGCACCGTGGCCATGCTGAGACCCGGCTCCCTGGGGAGTAATTACAGAAGAGGTTTTCTGGCCGTTTTCTCTCATTAGTGTGAATATAGAGAGAAATTGTGGGACCTCGGTTAGCATAAGAGCACACACAAACACACACACACGCACACACACACAATACACACACAGAGGCTATGTAAGGCAGAAGTTCAGACATGTGCATGGGGCCTGAGGTTGATGCCATGACTTTAGTCTGGAGGTACATGGTGCACTTCTTCTCGCCACAAGTCTATTTCAGCCTCTGCTCCTCTGTATACATACACGCTGTGTGTTTGTGTGTGTTTCTCCCATTCGACAGCATCTGGCCTCAGCCTCCCTCAGTCCTTCAATTCAAACTGCAGGTTGTTTGTTTGGGTTCGCCCTTACAAACACACCATTAGGCCTGCCCTCTGCACTGAGGACTATTCCTGGCTGTGGCCTCAGTTTAGCTCAGGCCTGCTGCCTGGCTCACTGGAGGTCCCTGCAGGCAGACCTCAGCTCCACCAGAACCCAGGAAGATCCGAACCACAGCAAGCCGCCCCGGCCACCACAGTGAAACTCTAGCCTGCTTCAACCTGACTCGCCCCACAGCAAGCCTTAAATGTCAGCTGGAGGGTTTTCAGTGCGTGTGTGTGTCCTGTAGCACGCCTTCTCTCTTAGATAGTCAGCCCATCGTGATGCAACAAGTCCACCTTTTCTGCAAACAAACAGGTATGGACAAGAAAAGAGGCTTTTGAGACTCACCCAAGCCGATGATAAAGGATTTGAGAGTGAGAGATGAAAGGAGAGAAAAAAGAAAGAGAGTGCGGCAGGCGAAGGAGAGAGAAAGAAAACAACAAAGGTGGTTAGGACAAAAGTAGTATTGTATCACTGAAATGACTTGTGAGTTGAAAGCCTTAAAAGTCCTCCCCAGAGCCAGGTCATAAAGCCCAAAGACGGGCTTGGCAGCCGAGGCCAGAGCCAGACAGGCCTGGCAGTCGAGCCTAGAGAGCTTCCAGTAACAGGAGATGTAAAAATCAATTTGCCGTGAAAAAGGTAAACAATCGGAAATGACAAATATGCAGGTTCTTTCCATCGCTCTTTTTTCATCGCTTGCTTTTTTCACTGTTATTAAAGAGGACAAATGTAGGGGCGAGGAGAATGAATCGTCAGGAGTCATGTGGTGAGAGATCCCAGCAATGTTCAGAGGGGGGGGTTCAAGAGAGGGGTTTTGTTCTCTCTTTTTTTCACCACCTGATACAGTCGAGCTGGACTTTTACAGTCTCTTACTTTTGCAGCAGTTGTCGACTCCATGTTGGAATGGATGTGAGTACATGCAAATGCACGCTTAAGGACATGTCACTGGTCCTGATTAAAGACGCACCAGGTCAATATCACCATGTGAAAGGGGAAATGATTGAGGGATAGGGGGATGTCAGAGAGAAACGGAGGAGAGAACAGGGGGGTTAGTCCTTGGGGGCCTGTTTGGTGGTTAGGAGTCCTCGGGGGCCCTGCCGGAGACCTCCATTAGTGGAACTATCCAAGCCTGGGGGAGCCTGGGCGCTGGCGGGCCCTCGAGGCAGGGGCCGCTCTGTTTAGCAGCAGTTTGTCTGCACTGCTCATAACATTGATCCGGTGTGGAGCTGCAGCCGTAGGAGAGCTCTTTGCTGCTGAATAGAGCGAGCAGCGGTGTATCGACAGGGCAGAGTGGACCGGTGGAGAGCCCAGCACCCTGTTGGTCATTTGGTTAAGACGGACAAATCTTGTTCAATACACACACACACCCCCGCCGCTGCCTTGTGGCATTCGTCAAATCCGTCCACGGAGGTGTCTCCATGCATCCATACGGGCATGTGTGCGCGCGCAACCATCTGTGTCTTACACAATCTAATCCTCTTTGCTTTCTCCGCTCGTCCTCCTCAGATGAACAGATCTGCTGTGACTGGCTGGGAAAAAAAATGAAAGGGGGAAGAAAAGAACAAGAGAGAAAACAAACATGTTTCCCAGGCCCCAATTAGCCCATTTTGACTGCCCCCTGACACACTCTCCCATCCTCCTCACTCCCTCCTTAAGTGTCTGAAGTCTGCTTTCGCAAATTCTTCCACATCATTGGCAGCGCTCATACATCAGCAGCTAGAGGAGCTGGTCAGGGGAGAGGTCTGCAGGGATGGAGGCCCTTCTTCTGCCCATCGATGCTTCCTCTGGAGCCCACTGGCAGGGAGGCTGTGGAGTAAGAGAGGGTGCATGTCTTACAGTGCACGAGCATCTTCTTGAATTCGTGTGTGTCAGCCGCGCTGTGGGATATATGTGTTTTTGCGGTTGTTGTGTTTGTACAACATCAGTCGCTGAATGCTCCCAAACAAAACAGTTTGAACCGTCTGTGCAGAAGCCATCAATTCTTAATGAGATAATGACATGCTAACATCCTCGCAGCAGCAGCTCTGTTTACAGATGAAGACAAACCACAAACAAGACACAGACGTGCTGGGCGCTCTAGCTTTCCTCTCGTATCTGCTTTCTTCTGGCTGTCCGCCCCTCCCCGTCTCCGCAGCCATGACTTTGTGCATCGGCCAAAACTTAGCGAGAATAACAGGTGGAGAACATCTTGATGGTCTGCATGTGTGTGTGGGTCTGTCTGATAGACGCACACACACAGTAATGAGTCAGGCGCTATATTGTGGCTGCAGAACAGATTCCCTAATAAGAAAAGAATGCTGTCCATGGCATCCAGAGTTTTCCACTGGAATCACACATTCAGCCTGTTTCCTGCCCCGGGGTCTTCCTCTCGGCTTGAACACACGAGGAGAGGGAACCCTCTGTCTCCCTCTCCGTCTCCCCCTGCTCCTCCTATTGTCCCTGCACCCCTCCCTCACCACATCCTTGTTTCTCATCCTTTTCATCACTTTTTCTTTCCCCTCCATCAGCTATAGGGTCAGTTCATGTTGTCTATTGGAGCTCTGTCTATATTTTTTCCCTTTCCTCTCTTGGACTGGGCTATAGTCTGGTTCTGGAGTGACACGACCACATGACTCACAAGTGAGTCAGACCGATTCGGGCTTATTGCTGAGGAAACAGTGGTGGATTAGGAGGAGAGGTATCTTTCTCGGACTGGTACAGGATAACACACAGACACACACACACACACACACCCATATGCAAACATAGAGCTGAGTAAGAAAAAAAATTTGTGGTTCAAGGAGTCTCCAAATTATGGAAGTCTTAGTCTAGCTGTGGAGCAACTTTAAACAAACCAAGACAGAAGTTTAAAAATTCACATTCAAATACTTTAACCTTGAAATCTCCCCTTGCCAAGGCACCAGCTCCCTCTTTTTTTCATCTGTTAAATGTTTGAGTGTTTGATAGTTTGAGGTCTATAGCAGAACCCGCCCGGGAATTAATGTCATTCATATGCCCTGCGGAAATTACTTTTGAAATGCATATAATCTAAAACATGCAAATGAGGCTGACTTTGTGCACCCTGTTTAATATGAATTATCATTTTCTGAATACCTATTATTACTGCGTACATTTCTCCAATTATATTGTTCTTTTTGTCACTTTTGCATACGGACACACGTGCACATCAGGAACAGCAGAAGCTTGCGCACGTACATGCTCTGTCACATGCGTATCCTTGCAGGCTCACACACACACACACACACACACACACACACACACACACACACACACACACACACACACACACACACACACACACACACAGACACACACACACCCACACACACACACACATAGACACATACACACACACAGCAGAATGTCTTTTGTGATGGGTGTATTTTAATGAGGAGTAATAAGGATAGTAATGACCCAGTCCACTTCTCTCTCTCTCACTCTCCGCCTTCTTTACTCTCTCTCTCTCTCTCTCTCTCTCTCTCTCTCTCTCTCTCTCTCTCTCTCTCTCACTCGCTGCATTTCACACAGCTGTTAGTTTACATGAAGCCAGTGGCTTAGGGTAAGAGGCGTCTCATTAAAAAAATTAAAAAGTAAGCCGCCCATATGCAGATTCTACTCTTATTTATCAGTCAAAAACTCCTTAAACAGCAAATAAAAATAACAAGGCAGGAAATACAAGTGTTGCTCATCCAATTTTCATTAAGTGAATGAAATATTGATGCACTTTAAAAGTGAACCCTGCATGTTTAGTTTGTCTTTCCTTTTTCTCTCTCTGGTGATCGAGCACTGTTATTAATGTCCTTGTCCAGGAGGCAGACATTTTTTTCTGCTCTTTTCTCCTAAATTGAATTGAAGGCATCCCTTTTTCAAACGAATTACTCTATTAATTTATTTATACTGTGCCATAAATTATTCTATTAATATTAGCATGTTCCAAATTAGTATGACTTCTCTCAATGTTCCTTCTACTTCTATTAATTAGCATGCTTGTCACTATAACAAAGATTTTTCTTTCTCTGATAAATTATAAAGCAGACATTTTTTAATACAATGAGAACTGCCTGAGAAATTATTAATATTTTAGTTGTGGCCTGTAAGACAAAAGTATGAGGAGAACAGAGCAAGAAGACTAGAAGAAAAAGAAGAAAACTAACAATTACATGGAATACATTACAGACTGTCACTGGTGTAACAGTGTTGATTTTTATTTAGCTTTTTTTGAAAGAAAAAATTGTGTGTGTGTGTGTCTCTACACTCCTACACTGAATGCTCAGGGATATCATCTTGTTTTAGCACTTTTGGATAGGGTATGAATTAATTACCTCTGTAACAGCTTGGACCAAGTTCAAAAGTACTAAAATTCAATTAATTTGAAAAGTGGACATGCTATCATTTTCTCCGCATGTCTCCTTTAAAGTCTGGCCTTTTTTTTTGCTTTGGACTTATTCAATTATATTTGATTAAACTTGCTCTGATCCAATCTATTAATTAACTAGGAAATGCAAAGTGCCCGACTTGAAAGCCAATGTATAAAATTATATCATGTCCACTTTGATATTTATTTATTTATATATATTACACCACTAGTTTTAAAATCCATTGTGACCCCCTTTTTTATTCTAAGACTCTGTTGCTCATTTTCAGGTGTTAATAAATCTTTTCACTTCATCTTCCTTAGTAATGCAAATTTTGATCAGACATGAAATTATGTCTCACTCAAAGGAAACTACAACAAATTTGCCTCTTGGGAAAATATACTTAACTCCTTTCACAGTTTTTGACTTTTTCATGCAATCAATTACAAATTGTCCCATGTAATTAAAGTTAGGAAGTTAGTCATTTATTTGGCCAAGGTGGAAGATATTGGCATTAGGAATGGAGAATATTTTTATGTGGTTAATAGGACGGAGCGTTCATGTACTAATGGAAGGTCACATGCACCTGAACACACAAATGCCTCACAGACTAAAAACAGAAATTTGGCGTGTGGGTAAATCTCTAAATTCTCACCCAGTTTTTTTGGTGGATGTTGCACTGAGGGTCAAACAGATCAACGTCCTCATACACCATCAGCACGGCTCTAGCGCTAATACGGAAATTAAATCTCTGTGTACATTAGTCTCAGTTTAGTCATCTTTTCACCTTCATGTCGTTTGTCCATTTCCCCACCGACACCCTTTCATCTCTCTCCAAATTTCTCTCCTTCGTCTTCTCTCCGTCTCTCACCCTCCTCCGTCCCTCCCCTCTCGCTGTGAAGGTCATTCTAATAAAGAGCTCTCGTAGGACAGAGCTGCTAATTGCTCCGGGGCGCTCTAGCTGGTTTCAGATCCAAATAAAGGCACATCGCTTTCTTCCGTGCTCCTCTGCCTCTTGCCCTCCATTCCTCCACCTCCCCTCTTCACCTCTGTTCCACCATGTTAAATACAATCTGCGTATTAGCCATGTGGACTGTCATAGCCTGACCTGAGCCTCCATTACCTCTCAGGACAGGGGAGGAGAGATGAAGGGGAAGCTGGGTATTTTTTCATGCTCATGATCACAGGATGATTTCCAACTGGCACACGTGAACACGCACATGCACACGCGTGCGCTTTACCTCTTTAGGAATGTACAACTCGTGATTCTAGGCCCTGATAAATGAGGTGTGCACGAAGTCCGCTCCTTCTACAAATATTTGTGTGTGCCGTGTGTGTATGTGTGCATATCTTTGTGTCTGTCTTCAGTATTTCTAACAGACAGCAGTCTGCAAGCTGGTAAATCACTTACTGCACTCTAAAGGAAGGGTCGAGATGAAGGCAGGAGTGTATGTTTGCCCCGGTCATACACACATACGGAGCGATCTCATCGGTGCGGAATGTGCTGTGTGTTTACCTATGGCTCCAGAACCCACCTGACCGAGGGAGGCTAATCTTTATGGGTTGTGTAAACAGGGACTTTGTCTTCAGAGAACTGAAGTTGGGCGAGCAGACACACAATTCACACATGCACAAGGGCATGCAGGTTAGAGAGGAGGGGCGAACAAAGCCTATATGGTAGGCTATGTACTGTACAGCCAATAAAACACACATGCACGTGCTGAGGCTACACACACACACACACACACACACGTGAACGCCCATTGAAACACAAACTGAGCATCATGTGACAGACAATAGTGTAAAAGGATAGAAGAACTTCTGTGTTTATGCAGCGAAGGACTTTCTTATCATTTGCACTCTGAGCCCTTCTCATCTTCTCTTTCCTCCCCAACAGCAGCACTGGCGTCTTCATTAGCCAGCTGCACAGCACACTGAGGGTCACGGCGCTACAGGCCTGCGCCGCTAGCCCCTCTCTCTGGGTGGATGAGGCTCTTTGAAGCCAGTGAGCGCAGCCAGCCAGTAGTAGATATTGGCCCACATCTGATTATCTGTCTGAGGGATAATGGAGTTCACCTGTTAGCACTGGAGCAGGGCCAGGGCCTCAGCAGACATCTAGCATTAGCCCTTTGCTGTTAGCCAACCTGTTAGCGCTGGCTGGCGGCCAGAAGAGCCTGGAGCGCTGCTGTTAGCTGCTAGCTTTAGCTCTGTGTGAGGGACGACCCGGCCACCCCGCGCTTGTCTATCCTGCTGCCTGGCTAGCATGTTTGCATGTGGCCAGCCGCTGAGGAAACAACCAAACGTAGACAGGGGAGGTGATGGAAAAAAGAATTGTGCAGTTGGTTTTCAGTAGCGCGTGTGCGATTGCTTATGCGAGAATGTGTGTGTGTTTTCTTCAGCTTCCCTCTGACCTCATTCTCTTTTACCGAAGCTAATGCACGTCAGCCCAGAAATGCCACGCAGATCTCTCCTATCTCTCGTCCTCTCATTTTGCCTTCTGTCATTCTCTTGGAGTCAGGAGAGTAGAGGATGTTACAGAAGACTTCTGAAATATATAGGCTAAAATACTAATATACTATAATATGAGACTTTAGTATGTACTTAATGTACATTTAAGCCTATCGATCACTTTTGGAAAAATACATTTATGTTTAATCCAAAACTTCAAGTCAAATGTCAATCATTAATTTTCCTCAGCAATTCACTCATCACATTATGCTATCTCAAATCTTCAAAGGAACCTTGTAAAAATGTATATCTCAATAAAAAAAACATGAAAATCGAAATATCAAACGTTTTGCTGTGCATTGCAGTGACGCACACTTTCTTTCTGACGTTATTTTAACCACATTTATGGTGATCCTGCTCTTTGAATCAACATGTCTCAGCTTGCACAAGGTAGCCTAATTAGTTAAATATCTGCTTGCATGAAAAGATAAAGCGGAGGGCGCTTTAGTGGCAGGATATATGTATATAGGAGGCGCAGGCTTTGGTGGAAACTCTGCCCTGAAACTATGATTATACGAGAACACCTTGTCTCTCCAAGTCACAGCTGCAGATTAATAATGCGACCTCTGTTAACTTATTTCTTTTCTTTCCTTCGCTGCTTCGATGTGTCTTATTTATTTATCTCGAGTTGCATTTCTCTCTGCTCAGTGTTCCTGCATTTGCCTCGCTCACTTGTAAATCCCAAGAAGTGATTAATAGAGACATGAAGGCCCAGCTGAGCTGATAGCTGGGTTTGTTCTGGGGTTTGGGGTTAAAGCAGATTCCCCCGGGGCCAGTGTCACAGTTTATTTAGTGGAGGAGCCTTTGCCAGCTCTCACTGTGAGAGTATGAGAATATGGGTGTGTAAGTGTTTACGAAATGATGATCTGTCTTTGTGTGTCAGCGTTCGTGTCCCTGTCAAAGCACAGAAATGAAAGACTGTTTTTTGATGCTTTTAAGAGGCAGAACCTGGAGCTGCTGCACTGACAGTAAATAGGACATTTTGTGAAGACAATGGCACAAACCAGGACATAGTTTGTGTCAATTAAAAAAAAGAAATAAAGCATAACCCGGTGTAACAGCTCAACCCAATATGTTATGAATCCACGCTGCCTCTCATTGTCAGCAGATGCTCCTCTAACTTCTGTTTCCTGATTACCAAACAGGCTACAGCTCCAATTCCTCAGATTTCTGCCTCAGTTACGGTGTCTCCTTTGCTCACAAATATTGATTGAACCATCAAAGATTATAGAAATAACCGATGTGGATTCTATTTCAGGGTGAAAACTTTAATGTTTCCCGGGGCTGAAGCTGCCACTAGTTACCAGGTATAACCAGAGGGGGGAAAGACAGCGTGCCAAGAGTAGGTGAAAGACTGATAATTCAAGAGTCAGATGAAAGTAGATAGATGATAGAGTGTAGATACTAGTACAGACAATTTTTTCCCTCAACCCCCTCCCTCCCTCTCTCTCTTCCCCACACTTTCCCTCCCACCCTTATTCCCTCAGTTCTTTGCCTAATAAGCAGCGTTCCTGTGAGCTGATGCAAGGCGGAGGAAACAGAACAGGCGTTCTGGGACCGCTGGAAATATTCCCACATGAGGCATAACATGATAAAGACTTATTATCTCACTAAGCTGCTGTAAACACAGATGCACACATAAATACACACTGTACACAACTCCCGCTCGCACACACAAACACACACACACACCCATTCACAGAAAGTCAACCTGGTCTGGCTTTGCCGTTCTGACGAGCAGTGACCAGGAGGAATCTGACAGAGCCAATCCCTCCAACAAAGCCTGAGAGTCAGCCGCAGTGAGCCAGCTCACTGGGCATTTGGCCCGGCCTGTTTGAACTCCACACACCCGGAGCAGTGGGAAGGAACAGAGGGAGAGTTGCATTGCAATTATTATTAGTGCAATATTTTCGGGAACATCTGAACAAGCGTACGTGTCGAAACAGGAGCCATCCCATCTCTGCTGCGCTCGTCAATCACACCAGACTCACACATAAACACATGCACCTAGCATGTGCTGTGAGCTAATCCATTACAGTACAAAGGCAGGTGTCAGCGTCTTACACACACACACTCACACACACACACACACACACACACACACGAGTTATCAGAAACATGTTGAGTCCCATTTCCCTTCTTGTCTTCTCCATCCCAATTAAAAGGCAAAGGAGGTCTTTTATTTCCCGCTCCTCCAAACACATTCTTTATCTCTCTGATCTGCGCTCCTCCTCCCTCCCTCGTCTGGTCCCCTTGGGGTAGTGGGAATGTCTCTCCCCACACTCTCTCAGGTCAGGGGTTCAGCTGGAGGGGGTCTGAGCTTGTAGAGAGATGGAGGGAGGGAGAAAAAGACACACAGGAGGAGTGAGTGGCAGGTTGAGGCAGGCCTCATGCACAGGCAGCTACCAGAAACACTTAAACTTAAAGCACTGTGTATATGTGTATTATAGTCCTAATCAGAGACTTCAGGGTAGATTTATGCCCCTGCCTTTTCCCCGACCTCCATTACACCAGCTTATATACACCCATTACAGGATATGACAAAGTACACACCCTTTAGAGGAGCATACCACATTGCCTGTGTGACTGTGTGAAAGAGAGCGCATGCGCTCATGGCTTTACACACTCCCCACTTTCCCATTAGGTCCTTGTCCACCTGCGAACTCTGTCTCCTGTCCGTCTTTATCTCTCCTCCCCTCATTGCTAATAAGGTCAATGAGGAAGAGTAAGAAGCAGATGGGTGTACAGTACATTACAGCTCAGAGCTTCAGAGAGTGGGCTACGTATAGCGGGCCGGTGATTCATGCTTAGTGAGACGTGTTATGATGTGAGGAGTTTCTACTGCAGTACAAAGTCAGTGGCCTGTGCAGAGGGATATGTTGATCACTCAGCACGATGCCTTGCTTTATAATATTACCTCAGGGAGCAGTTTGACCTAGGAGAGATCTGGATGAAGGTGGGAGGAGAGGGAAGGAGTGGAAGGAGTGTTGGGAAGAGAAGTGAGGCTGGAGATTAAGTGACTACAGCTTCAAATGTGACGATGCAGCTCTACTTCTCGGTCTCAACTTCGCAGGCAGATGGTGCCAGGACAGGGGAGAGTCAATGGGGAGGAAACATACTGCAGTGTGATATGTGCTTTTAAAGCGTTGAACTGTCCATTAGCACCTAGTGTGTTAGCCCACCAAAATGAAAAAACACAGTGGACAAAATCTGTCTCATTACAAGATCCACACAGAAGCCAGTGTGGGGCTTTAATGCCTTAGCTGTGGCAACCTCTGTTTCAGGAGGCCTTGAGAAATTGACCTCTGAAACTTCTGATGCTACTCTAAATGATTGTGATCAGAATTTGGCTTGTGCTGCTCAAAACATTGGAAAATTACATGTAACATTTTTTACAGCAATATGTCTTTCTAGAAAAAAACCGCAGCGGGCATTTTTTGGAAAAAAGAAAAATTGGTGTAGGAGTTTTCAAATGTATTTTTTTTTCACAATGCATTGGCACCAAAAAATGCTATTCATCTCCATTGTGTTGAGGCAACAGCGGAAGATTCAGAGATTCCTCAGAGGAAAAGAAAAAGTTTCTCCCAAAAGATTCTCCCATGAAATGCCTTTTATTGTTTCCCCAGAAGACCTGGGTTGTACGCCTCTGAAAAACATCCACACACACAGACACACACACACACAGTTGCACACAGACGGTGGGTAGAGTGTATGGATGGCGTTTTGTGTACCCACTTTGGTTGCTGAAATAAAAGCAGTGGAACTTTCCCCTTTAAAACTATGCGCCCCTGTGTGTTAATTTCTAAAACTGGATGAGGCAGAAAGACGAGATTGAGCTTGTCATTAGGAGTTCACAGCCTGCGTGCTTGCATGAAGGTTTGTTTTGTTTTGTATTAGCTGCCTTATGTGTGTTCTGCACGCGGATGTGTGTGTCTCTGTGTCTCCTCTCCCACGCTTCGACTCCTAACGATGGCAAATGTGCCCGTGTGTTTGCACAGCGTTGTTTCTCAAAAACAACAACACATCCAGGAACGGCTCGTTTTGTCAGGTTTTTGCAGAGGGAACACGCTCTAATTAGAGAGGCCCTATGAAGACGCATCAAACAGATCTGTTCTCAAAGACCGACCTGCTCACGGCTCACACACAGCGCGCGCACATGCCACCTCTGATTATTGGAGAAATGTGTGTGTTATTTAACTATATAGCCGAGTATTAACTGCCTTGTCAGTTTAGATTTGCTGCACGTCTGATCCAAATCTATGGATACGCTCCTAGACACACATTTACATGCAGGGGGGGAAAAAGCGTCTGCCTCAGGTGTTGCTTTGTGGCCGCTGGGGCATGTTTGTGTGCAGGTGCCTCACGTCTAAAGAGTCCCTTTCACAGGGCACATGCACACACGTACACAAACGCACACAATTCACTCTTCTCTCTCAGCGTGTGTTGACTTTAGTTTCCTGCCTTGTTTGTTCACTCAGATCGGAGCAAGGTTTTCTACTCCAACTGCCCAGGTCACTTTTGTTCAATCGCTGTGTTGTTTTTGCGCCATCCACCACCACCTCCCACTGACCCCCCCTTCCCCTCTGCTGTTCTCAGGTGCCAGTGATGATGGTGGAATCAGCCTCTGAGACAATTCGAACAACGCCGTCCAACCAGAACGGAGTCAGCAGCCTCAGCAGCCAATCAGACGGAGGAGGAGGTAGAGAGGGCGGATCCAATGGAGACACCAACGGAGAGATCAGTCCAGTCGACTTACTGCACCTGCAGCAACAACAGGTGTGTGTGTGTGTGGTTGTGTATGTGTGTGTTTCACAGCCTACATTTTGTGTCAAAGGTCAGAATAAAGACTAGTTATTTGGGTACTGGTTGCCCCAATGAAAAATGTCCCAATCAGTGACATGGCTCAGGGTTAGAGCTAGGTAAGCAGTGGTAATGGTTAAAGTTAGTATAAGTCTACTTAAATCTACGTAACCCACCCTAAATATGTCCTATGACAAGATTTGTGTGTGTGTGTGTGTGTGTGTGTGTGAGTATGTGTGAGGTTTACATACTGTACATACAGTATGTGCTTTTTTAAAACCTGTTTTGCAACAACTCCCACTTGTGCAACTCATGTGCTTCACATTATGTACTTTACATTGTCTAGAGCAGCAAAACCGGGCCATTACATAATGTACAGATGTGACAGCATGTAGTCAGCCTCACTCTGGTAGGTGTCAGCCTCGTATGTGCAAACGGTGAAAAGCTCTGACAGGTTGGCTCGAAGGCGCTTTAATTATCCACCGTTCGTAATGGGCCAACTAATTCCACTGGGAAGTTCACCATAATAATTTATACACACGTGGTTCCTGCTGATTTATTGTTACACTTTGCTAGCAAAGAAAAAAAATGGAAGAAGTACCTGCAGATTAAGCTCCGCCTCCGTGAGACAAGCCATTTGGCCCTGTTGTGGGGAGCATACATTTACTTAATATTCTCGGTATACAAACACACACCATAGGATTCAGATACGCCTGGAGTGAGTGTGTGTATGTAGCATTTTTAGCCTACAACCCACAGAGTAAGGACATTTTTGGGGAAGTGAGGAAGTTTTGGCCGCTCATGTGTGTGTTTGTGTGTGTGTGCATGTGTCACAGTTGTGGGAGAGAATTCTTTCTGTTTTATCGTTTGATGAATCAGACAAGTAGTGTTTGTATGTGTTTGACACTTCAGCATGTAGTGTCTAGAGCAATGATATTTATCTTGCATCCTGTTAGTCAGTTCCAAGTCAAACACAAACTTCAACCCCTTCACACACAGACATACACACACACACACACGCACTGGCCACTGTGTCAAATGGAATTTCCAAACTTCCCGGAACGTCTTGGATGAAATTCTACATTTTTATTTCTCATTCCCCCCAAAAATCCACTGAGCTCTTCTGATTGCTCCCTGAAGGACTTAGCCTTTTGCACATAATACACACACACACACACACACACAGACATACACACCGCACACACACACACACACACACATACAGCATTTTAAATATTTTTTTTCAGCCAGAGGTCCGTCCATTAGTCATTTGTCCATAACTGCACAGGAATGTTTGCAGAGTGTTGTCATCTGATGATGGAAACACACATGTTGATTCATGTTGTTTTAGTCACCGATGTGGCATTTGCTGCAACTGATGATATTAATAATAAAGACATTTTGGGGGGTTTACGAACCGGGGCAAATAAGTCACTTTCTCTCTTTTTGTACTGTGTGCCGATCACAGAGGGTCAATGTGAGTTCTGGGCTCTCCAACACCAGCTGAGTTTCTAGTTGAGGAAACCCAGAGGGGAAAATAGAATCAGGGTTTCCTCCCTGCTGCTAAAATAATTCCCCCCTAATTATAATGATGGAGCTTTAGGTGAATGAAGAACACTCAAGGCCCTTCACTCCTGTCCTGCTCTCCCCCCTCCTTCTCCTGACTGCATCCTCACCCTGCTTTCTCAGCAACCTTCAGCCGAGAACCCACACACACACACACACACACACACACCGTGCACAAACGCACACACATATAAACACCAAAACCTGTAGCTCATACAAAGCAGGTCTTTATTCTCTCGGACGCGTCTCTGCTCTCTATGTTTTTGCACCTGTGTATATGTGTGTCTGTGTGTGTGTGTGTGTGTGTGTGTGTGTGTGTGTGTGTGTGTGTGTGTGTGTGCACACACTGGTATTTCCTCTCTTGAGCGGGTTACCAACCACAAACATACCTCCCTCTCTCCATCCATTTTTCTCTTCCTCTCTCTCACTGTACTTCTTTTTCCTTCTATCCGCTGTGGACCATGAAAGACTAGCACAACCTTTCCTCCAGATCCTAGCCCCACCTCACAAAAACATCCACACATATAGAAGTACATACACAGTCTTTTATTGTAGTAATTCCCTATTTATAGCTTTATGTTCTGCCCAAATTGCACAGATTGAACAGATTTGAGTTGTCAGGAGGCAACTGTACTATGGATATTTATCTGGTTATTTCTGCCTCCTATTTGAACAATTTGCAGTTCAGGCAATATTGCACAACCATCGGTAAAGGTGTCTCAAGTGGGCTTGATTTCAAGTCATGGAGGACGTTCTCAAAAATGTACTGAAGTAAAAGCTGCTGAGATAAACTTATTACCTGATACAAAGGTCTACTACATTATTATGTCGGTGATTTTTCTTAAGCTGTGAGATCTGCTGCTGCAGAAGGCGGGATCTAATGTTACCTGTCCGCTTTGATTGGATCCTGAGACCAATTCCCCTGTAATTGAATACTTAAAAAAAAATGAGATGGGATTCTGTGCCAGTGAGCTGATACCACAACCAGCTGATATTTTTATTTTTAGGGATATCTTTTATCTCAGTCATCTATCTTCAAGACCTAGGGAAGAGTTGTTATTTCTGCAGTTTGTCTTATAAATTTAAACATAAAAGAATGTCCAGAATCCGATTTTATATTATTAATCTATTTTTACCGATATATTTTTAAAATCACATCTGCTTTGGAAACACAAACTGTCCCCCAACAATGTTTATCCTTTTATTCTCACTGATTATTTAGTTTTATATCTTTTGTTTACTTCCTTGGTCCATAAGGGTATTTTACGTTCTCATCCCCGGATCAATCAAACTTCTAGATTTAATTAAGTTTGTGTGTGGTACAGCCATAAAGAGACTGTATTGTCAGCCCACCACTCCTAAAATCAATATCGTCTGATACTGACAGCCCCTATACTGACACTTGTTACCTGACAACATTGTATAAAAACCTGCTTTCTTGCTTCAACCTGAAACTCTTCTCTCTTCTCCTCCTCCTCTTGTTCCCTTCTCCTCCACGCTTGAGTCTCTCACCTGAAGGTGCAGTGCAGACTAGTGTTGGTGCTTAAACACCATGCCAGTGTGCACTGGAGCAGAAAAGACACACCGACATACACGCACAGACACACACAGAACTCCTGACACCGGCCTGTTGTCAGAACACAAAGCCGTCTTTTCCTCAGCCCCCTGGGGAACCTTGGAGAAATCACAGCCATCTCCAGCCGTCAGAGCCCTCCACCGGCCTCTCTCTCTCTCTTACTCTCTCTCTCCAGGTGTCTCCATCTTTTGCTCAATCCTTTTCCATCACTGTACTTCTCTTTGTAAATTTTTTATTTTATCATAGATAGATAGATAGATAGATAGATAGATAGATAGATAGATAGATAGATAGATAGATAGATAGATAGATAGATAGATAGATAGATAGATAGATAGATAGATAGATAGATAGATAGATAGATAGATAGATAGATGAATGCAGATAGAGGTAGATGGTCATAATGGGGTTGAGGGAGTGCGTGAGCGGATGGAGTGAGTCGAGGAGATGGAACATATAGCCAGAGGGAATGTAGGTAAAAGGAGGGGTAAAGAGGCTGTATATTGGGGGAGGATGGCATTGGAGGGCTGGAGAGGAGGTATAGGGGGGCGAGGGAGGTGTATAACGTTGAGACGTGTCAGAAAAGGGCGCCTGGGCCTCCCTGTGGAATGTGGCCTGTCTGCCTCCCCAGAAAGAACAGAGCAGGAGAGAGGGAAGACATCGAGAGAAGAAAGGGAAGAGGGGGCGAAGACCAGTTCTGCCCCATCATCGGGGGGAGAGAGCACGGAGGGAGGGGAAGGAGAGAGCAGTGGGGAAACAAAGAATGGAGTTAAAGGGGGGAGAGGAAGGAGAGGTGGAAAAGTGAGAGTGCAGCAAGAGAGAGAGAGAGAGAGAGAGTGTATGGCACTTTGTAGAGGTGCCGGGCACGGCTGTAGACATGAAATGATGCATAGCAGAAGAGAAATGTAAGCAGGATAAATCCTAACAAACCTCAAAGTGTGTGTGTGTGTGTGTGTGTGTGTGTGTGTGTGTGTGTGTGTGTGTGTGGCTGGGTGGAGGGTGGAGGGTGCTCTGACGAGAACCAGGTGTCCTCAGTTCTTGCCTTTTCTTTACGTCTCTCATCTCCCCCCCCCCTTTTTTTTGCAGACACACTTTCAGGCCTCATCACTCCCCCTCTTCTCTCCTCTGTTCTCACCCGTTTCTGTCTCCTCCTTTTCTCTCGCCATCAATTAATCGCTTCTGGTGCTTCCAGCAGCTACGGCAGTGGTGGCTGGTGATGACGGCAAGAGTAGCACAGGGAAAAGAAAGGAGGGAGACTAAAGAGAAAGTGATGGTGACAAAAAGGTGCCGTTTCCTCTGAGGAGTGCCACTCGTCAGTCGGCTAAACCAACCACTGAGGGTTTTTTCCTCTTCCTCTTTCTGTCTGTATTTTTCTCTCTCTTACACTTAACTCACTCTTACGTGCAAATAGAAAGTGAGAGGCAGATTGTAGTGGCGGTTTCCCTTCCCAAAGGGTTTAAAGGGAACATTGGTTGAGAAAAAGGCAGTTTTCGAAATTGGTTTGGAGCTTCGATCCCCACTCCCATTTGTCATGTTCTATTTTTTCCTCAGTGCTTCCCTTTCTCCTCTCTCGCATGCACACACGCGTTCTGACAATCTTTGTTTCTCCCCCTCTTGCATGCACACAGGCAGTTACACACATGCACCGAGCTGTTGTGAGTTAATGAAGGGTGTAATTAAGGAGCCACAGTGATGACTGGAGATCGGGGGGGAGCCGATACAGATCTCAGATATACACAAACACTGATGATAGATAACTGTTTTTTGTGTGAGCACATGTGCGAGAGCTGTGCATATGGGTTTAATGCCGGGAGTGCTTTGCGGACAGATGTATGAGACGGGGGTGTGCGTTAGGAGACGATGAGAGACGCTGGACGATTCAGATAACGTATGGCTTCCTGCTAGATTGGCTAGACTGAGTAATTATGACCTGTAGAGATGGAAGTGGGGAGGTTTTTTTGAGACATATGTGATTCTGCAGCGCCGGCTGTTAAGCCTTTGCTAAATTATGGGAGGTGAATGTTGGTCACTCGGACACTTATGTCCCGTTTGACCTCCAGCTCTCCACTAGAGTTCACTTTCAGGTCAGGAGTGCAGGGGCGGCGATGGTGAAGGGGTGGCTGCAGGAGAGGAGGAAGTGGTAAAGGGAAAAAAAAAGACACCTTTTCTGGTTTGTTCAAGCAGTGGGCTTTAATTTACTGCGCCATGCTTGTGTTTTGTGCATCTGCTTGAAAGGTGGTATCCCATGTGTGTCTCTGTGTCAATTTCCTGACTGTCTGTGTGTCTGTAACTCGTGTGTGTGTGTGTGTATGTCTGTCATATATGCGAGCAAGTAAATCAGTCCCTGGCCTCTCTCTGAGTGCTGTCACCTCCTAAAAGCTTTCCCTATAGGTCTGTGCCCGGCCTTTCTCTTTATGTCTGGGGTCAGCACAGTTCACAGGTCACCGGAGGTCATGCTGAGACAGAGGAGGGGCCAATCAGGTTGCCTAGCATCACAGAACACCCACTGCTGTTACCGCGGCGATACAAAGAAACCTATAGAACACCAACTTCCTCTAGGAATCTTAAAAGCACCAGCAGCTCCCTTTATCTGTCTTCTCTGACTTCTCCTTGGCTTTTCCTTCCCCTGTCACTCTCTCTTTATATGAAGCTAATAGTGATCGATTAAGGCTGTTACACTTATAAACACACACGAAATGTCACAAACACACCTGCACATACAAATCTCATGCTCATTAATGGGTTTCACATGAATCCACTCCCTCATATCCATCATTCAGTGATTTTTTTCTCACACTGAGTCCTAATTCTGACTTGCTGAGATGTTGTATTTATGAGTACCCATAAAACATTTTTACTGCTTTTTCCAGCCAGGCCATTGAGTGTTGAAGAATCCACTGAGTGAGACTTGGAGAGCAGATTTTTGTTCTTACTATTGACGTCCTTTCAAATGCTTTCCTTTTGTATTTTTCTCTCCACCATCCGTATACACTTTTTCATCTTTCCAAGACACGACAATGGTTTGACAAGTTTCAGATATCAAGGTTAAAGATATGTCATAAATGTCTGATCCAGCTGACTAAAAAACTTAAAATATGGGCTAATCGTTCCCTCCGAAGAATTCTGTAGGGTCACAAGTGTGGATAAAGAGTAGACAACGGACAGTAGGCATGGTCCACCAGGCCATATCAGCCAGCATGAGCACAGTCACGGCTGGTTGACCCCACCAGCCCAGAGGCTCAGAGACAAGAATAGACAGAAGAGGATGTGTGTGTGTGTGTGTGTGTGTTTGTCCTGCCTCTGTTGTGGAGACTGAGGTATGTACACACATCCCTAGGCACCTGAAAGGGTTAGGTTGTGTTTGGTTGCCATGGGAGTGTTTCGAGGCACTTGCGCTGCGTAGGCCTTGCTGCGCTGTCAGGTAAATAACACGCACACACACACCCTCACACACACAAGACACACATGAGCCAGAATGGACGCTCTTCATGAAGAAGTTCCTGAGGGTGTCAACTGTTGACTCTCACTCTTCAGAAGGTATTGCCATGGTGACAGAGGCCTTTTTAAGAGGTCGAAGGTCAGCGAGCAAAGCTGCATGACCTCATTTCTATTACTGGTCAGTGACACAGGGGTGTGACTCTGTGTGTGTTTGTGTGTGTGTGTGTGTGTGTGTGTTTGTGTGTGCGTCCTAGCTTTCAAAAAGCAAAAGCCTTATGCTTTTAATTGACGCCTGCTCATATTCACAGTTTCAAAGTTCATTATGGGTGAAGCACTCAAACAAGAGAGCATTTGTTTACAACAGCCCGGTTCCTCCACCTACTCACACAGGTCACACAAAAGCCTCATATCGTGCTCCTGGTGTCCTCTCTTTTTTTAAGAGGCCTCACTTTTTCATACCCTCGCTCCGAACTCGGAGAGAGAGAGAGCGATGGACAGTGAGAGGGGAACGAGAGAGGGTAAAAAGTAAAGACAAACTGTGCAATGCTTACAAGGCTGCTAGGCAAGTAGTTTCCCTGGAAACAGTCGAGAGCCCGGGATGCACACAATGAACACACATACACATCACGTACACAATAGCTGCGGAGGCCTAAAGTGTTGCTAATTAGCTAGTCTGTGCTGGTTCTTTGTGTGAGCCATTTTAAAGGAGAGATTAGAGTCAACAGGGAGGAGGAGAGGAATGTAGCTCTTCCCTCTCTCTTTCTTCCGTTCTCTTTCTTCTCGAGCTCTAGGACTGAGCCTGCTGGCATTTAATTTTTTTTCTTCCTGATTGACAAAATTCATTTTTTTGTCTTGTTGGTGAAGTTTTCCATAGCCAAGAACATCAAGAATACAATTAAATGCAATGAAACTTAAGAGTAAAGTAAGTTAGCACCTGCAAGAACTGCGAGGTAAATCATTAAAAAAGATGCCAGCAATTGCCAACTTATTCTTCTTCCTGGTTTTCACTAAAATACTGTAACATATTATTAAAAATAAAATACCAAAATAAAATGCAGAAAGATGCTTTAAAATTGTTTTGTGTGTACATGATTGAATTAAGTACAGTAGGTCAAAGTTGAACCATTCAGGCAATATCTGCAAAATCTCCTTACGAAATAAAGATTAAGAAATAACAAATCTGATATTAATTAGGTAATCATATTTTATTTGAAATTTGAAATGAACTGTTGTAAGTAATTGTATGTGACTAAAACCTGTGTGACAGTTCTGGTTGCTTGTTCCTCAGCTGTTACTAAGCAGATTTATAAATCTTAACAAACTCTTAAGTTTGACAAAAGTCTTACTGATAGAAATTTTGCCAGATCAACAAAAGTAAGACCTTGTCAAGTAAAAAAACGTTTTACAAGAATAGAAAAAGAAATTAAAATTTAGTGGGCTTTGGGGTTATTTTAAGCTGAAAAATGTGCCCGTTCACATCTGGATGGATTGACCCTCTTAAATCACGTAGTCCAGCACACGTACACTCACACACACTTTTCCACTTCAAGAAAACACCCCAGCCTTTCTTCTCTTTTTGGGAAGTTAAACATTTTGTGCTGGTTTAGAAGTTTAACTTCTTGTACAGCAGCCAGCCTTTGTTGTACTTGCCCACTTCCGGTGTTTGTATGTGTGGTGTGAGTCTGTGTGAGTGTGTGAGCGTGTGTGTGCTGGTGTGTGTGTGGTAAGGGTGGGTGTGAGGGTGTGTCCACCTCCATCGCCACAGCCACAACCAGGTGTGAAAACCCTCTGAAGCAAAAACATGAAAGAGTTTTATTTCCATCGAAGTGGGCAGGCAGACTAACAGTTTTGCAGAACACTGACGAAGAACGTGTTTTTCTGTTGAACCAATCGGCGTCTTTACGTGTGCATGCGTCTGTGCGTGCATGCGCACATGGCAGACAGTCTTTGTTTGTGTATGTATGTGTTTTCCCTCTGTCTCCTGAGTTGAGTCTTGGCAGTGTCTTGCATGTGTTATTAGTTTGATTTTTTTTCTTTTTTGGTTATTAATAATAACAGTTAAACGGTTTCCATATGTGAGGCCTGGTTGCCAGGCTAGTGCTATCCTCATCATGGGCTGGCCTCACTCAGTCTCCGCTCTCAGGAGTCGCTCTCACCGGGCAGCATAAAAAGCTTAAACTCTGGAGGTCGCCCAACTGGGACCTTACACCTAAACGGGCTTGTCTTCCCAGGAGCGTGACCAAACCACTTAACTGTCCTACCTTATACAAGATGAGGCCTAAATATTACAAGGTACTCTGTGTGTGTCTGTGGCTGTGTGTGTGTGTGTGTGTGTGTCCGCTGTGGGCTTGGTCTGTCTGGAGTGAGACCTTCCTCTCTTGCCAAACGAGCTGTGTTGAAAACCACAGGGAAACTGCATATGTGTATATAATGTATGACGTGCATTTGTGTGTGTGTGTGTGGGTTTGTGAGGAAATTGGGAAACTGCTGTAGAGCTATTTGCCATCAATTAGATGCCTGGACTGAGATGAAGCAGTAGAGAGGGAGCAGCTTTTATTCTCAGGAAGGGGTTTCCTCTCTGTAGTGTCTATCTCTCGATGCCCCTCTTCGCTTCACTTAACAGAGAAAAGCTGACAACATCTCCTTAGGAAGATTTCTGTGTGTGTGTGTGTGTGCTGTAGACGTGTGTGTATGATGATGAATTGTGGCATGATATAGAGCAGTCCTGGGTATTCAGTCAGCTCCTTTTTATGGCCGTGCATATACCCCTGTGAATCAATAGAAACATTAGATGAGTGTCGGGACGTAGTTGAAGGGGAGAGGTTTTCTCGTTTCGCAAAACAGTTTTGAACTGAAGAGAACCATCTGGAAAACGGCAGCGTCCCGCGAGTTTAGAACAGGTCCCTTTTGTGAAAAATAGGATGTGAAAAAAACCATCTAAAATCAGCCAGGGTTTTCAAACATTACGGCATATTTTGAAGTTCTTTTGGAGTTGGTGAGTTTTTATTGCATTGGCTCTTGAACGCGGTCTTTCCTCTCTTTAATGGTCAGTCTGGGCCCAGAGAAGCTTGCTTCAGCCATTTAAAAAACCTCAGCCCTCGAACGGTGCCTTTATATTGCGGAAACATTACATTAAATAGCTGAACGGGATTACGGCTGGCTGGTATTTCTGAAGGTGTCCCAGATAGTTGCACAACTCGACGGCGGCCTAAACGGAGCGAAGTACTCCTTGTTATAGTGGTGGACAACTGGTTTGAAGTCCACGTTGCTATGAGCAAAACAAATGGCCGAGGCTGGAAAGACCTGATTAATACCAGAAAAGGAGAAGGCGTACGTGAGGAAGAGTTGGAGGGAAGGGGCGAAATCTTGGCAGAGCATAGTTTATTTGTAACCCACCGTGAAATTGAGCGGCTTTAGCAGGCTTTGCTTAAGGCTGCCTCTTACCCCTATATGTTTACCCCCTGGAAACCCCTGATCTGTCCTAAATATATGTACCACTCCCTCTTTCCTTGCCCCTTTGATTTATAATAGATAAGTTAAAAGAGTAACAATGTGATGTGAAATTTCACATTGTTACTCTTTTGTGTTCAAGCAAATGAGCTCTTCCATTGTTATTTTTAAAATGGACAAACTAAGACTGAAAATTTAAAACCTTTTTAGCTTCTCACAACAGTGTTGTTTGTGCTGCTGTTTTCTATGATTAATTTAAGATCTTAACTTACCCTGCTCAGTCAGTTTCAATTTAGGTAAAAAAAAGATACTACAAACAAATAAAAGATAAATGATCTATTTTAAATAAGTCAGTAAAATACAATGCTATGAAAATAATCCCAAAACAGTCCAAACTATATTTTTAAAAAACTGTAGGAAATTGTTATTTTTATGATAACGTAATGGGAACCCTGCTGCCAGTTCATTAGTTTATTCAACAGGAAAACTTTAAACTTTTAGTGAACTTGCTACAAATCATCCCTTAAACAACATGTTTGTGCTAATCCTAAATGCGGTTTTACCTTTAGCTACCTTTCCTGTACCTGCCCACTCACAGTTGTGGCTGTTTGTTTGACAGTCAAGGGAAGTGAGAGTCCGCTCATAAGGCCAACAGCTGCATTCACAAGCTTGTTTCCATTGGTAGAGCTGAACAGTCTATTTTAGGCCTCTGTCTCACCCAAATCTGCTCTCATAATTTACTGGGGCGGTGAATAAGGGTATGGGTAACAGATTTCTAGAGAGGATTGGAGGGGGGGGGGGACAAGAAAGACAGAATATACTTGGATAGATGCCAGCAGACGTTTTGCGAGTTATATACGTTATATGGAGAGGCGGAGTGATGCCGATGGAGGGAAAGAAAGACGGAGTGATCTGGGAAAGCACTCTGGTTTTTGTGGTGACTGACAGTGATGCATTTGATATGTGAGATTCCACCGCGGGTGTAACCCAGCCTTCACTCACAATGGCCCAGAGTCACCTCTCCAGTAATCTGACTGCACGGTGTGTGTGGGTGTAAACACTCGGCCAGCCTCTAAGGGCAGGTGAGCTCGCACTGTACTGTGTCATCCTTTTGACAAATTTACATGCTTTGTAGTTTGTGTTACATCTTTTCAGTCCCGCTTCATCTTCGTATCTGGTCATGACTCCCCCCTGAGTATCCAGAGAAAGAGAAGGGAATCAAAGATGAGAGATTTAGAGCCCGAAAAACTAGTGGAGAGTAGCGAAGACCAAGTCAGGAGGGAGAGTAAATCAAAGTAGAAAGAAGGGTTTATTGGAGTTTCAGGGTGTTTTTTTTTGTGGTGCCAAAGTGAGATGGCGCATGCCGTGCACATGGATACGCGGGATCACCAAGGTGACCCATGAGGACGGCAGCATCGACTCAGCTTTAGCTCGGCTTTCGGCTTCAATGACAGCACTCCAGAGCGGAGATAGAGAGAAAGAGTGTGGAAAAAAAAGAAGATCCACTGCTCCTCTCTGAACCTGGTCTCTTCCACTGATCCAAAATCAGACAGCGTGCAGGCCTGTAAGGAAGCAGCAGGGTGTGACAAGCTCTCTTCTACATCTTCACCTTGTATCTATCTCCCCGTCTTTCCATCTATTGTTCCCTCTTGGGGAAGAGGAGGGATAGAGGAATGGAGGAGTGTGGCGTTACAAGCCGCTCTTCCCAGGCTGCTGAGCTACAGTAAGGCAGACGGGGATGCTTGTTTGGCACAGTGGAGATCTGAAACATCTGAATCACTTGCTTAGTCTAGCCGGGTTGAGCTCTGTCGTGGACAGATTAAGAAAGAACGAGCCTCTCACTCGCCCTTACTTGTGCTCCTTTCTTTTTTTTTGTTGCACTCTCTTCATCTTGGTCTATGAGTGAAGAAATCTGATACCACCTGCCTCCCCCGTGCCCTTCCTAACTCCCTACCCTCCTCCTCCTCCTCCTCCTCCTTCTACCCCAAGGACAGCCCACTGTCTGCCCCGGGGGCTGTTTATCTACGGGGGGAGGCGAGGAGGAGGAGAGGGGAGAAGGGGGACGGGTTTGTTTCGTTTCGGCCGTCAACAATGGACCTCAGTCAGTGCTGACGGATTACTCCAACATATGGTACCCACCTGTCTCTCTCTCTCTCTCTCTCTCTCTCCATCCTCTCTCTCTCTCTCTCTCTCTCTCTCTCTCTCTCTCTCTCTCTCTCTCTCTCTCTCTCCTCTCTCCCTCTCTTTCTGTCTCCCCCTTTCCTCCCCCTTCACCCTCCTTCTGTTTAGATTTCTTTGCTTATTCCTGCGCTCTCTCTCTCGCTGTCTCACCCAAACACACTGGGCGGATTAGAGGCCAGATTCATCACACACACAGACCTGTTTGCTTTAGCAACCTGAGCCAGGCGCGCGCACACACACACACACACACACACACACACACACACACACACACACACACACACACACACACACACACACACACAAACACACAAACACACAGACACATCCATCTAAGGAGGCCTGGCCTTGTTACATGTTGGTTGTTACCTTTTTGTTCTTATCTGAGATTCAACTCGTGACTTGATTACTCAGCCTTGGTAACGGTGCATGTAAACACACACACACACAAACACACACACACTCATACATACACACAAACCCAACGCAGGATTAAAATATTTCTATACATTTCGTCTAATTAATTCTCAAACTGCCCCATGACCCTCCCTGCCATGTTAGCCATTTTTACAAATCCTGTTGAGGAGAGAAACTAGCATTTACTCTCTCTCTCTCTTTCTCTCTCTGTGTGAGTGTGTGTGTGCGTGTGTGTGCATGTGCGTATGTGTGTGTCTGTGTGACCCTGCTGAATTAAAAAATGCACTATTATTAAAGGCTGTGTCAGAGGCGATGATTTACAGAGAGGAGCGATGACAAGTCAGAAGAACTCACACACTGAACTGACACACACACACACACACACATATACAAACTCACACTGTGCTCTCAGGCCTCCAAGCTGAGCGGTGACCTCCTCACCCCTCCTTCCCCTTCCTCCTCCTCCTCCTCCCTCCCTCTCTCACTCTAATAAAACCTGTCTGACACCACTGATGTGTGTGTGCGCATGCATGTGTGTGTGTGTGTGTGTGTGTGTGTGTGTGTATGTCCTGCGCGGCAGCACAAAGACTCTGTTGTTGGGCCTCCCTCTTAGGCCTCCCTCATATTTTCTTTAAAGGTGCAGTGCACCCCCAAGAATGCCACAGGGGGAGCAGGGAGTTGAGGTTGGGGGAGTCTAGGTGGAGCTGGTGTGTGTGTGTCAGTCGGTGAGTGTAGGAGGGGGGGGTATTCTTTACAATACTATAACCCAGCCAGGTCCCAGAGAGAATGTGAAGAGGAGGAAAGAAAGAAGGGTCGAAAAAGAAGAGGGCTTCTTGACGAAGTAGAAATGAGAGAGTTAGGCTGTAGTTGCCGACGGCCTCTGTCTCTTTCTGTGTGTGTGTGTGTGTGTGTGTGTGTGTGTGTGTGTGTGTGTGTGTGTGTGTGTCTGTATCAAACCTATGATTGATAACTATCAAATGAAACCATAGATTCAGTGAAATCAAGCTTCTGTATTTAGAAAAGTGAGGTACCATCCCTCAGTTTACAAAAGTGCACGAATACAAAAAAGATCTGTCCTGACGTATGAAACTAAAGGTGATGAAGATGAACATGTTTCCTCAGTCGTTGCCATTATTCCCTGTACTGCAAAGGAAGAGAGGAGGCTGTGTTTAAATCATCAGCCTCTTTACCTTAACTCACAGTTGGCGTCAGAACTGTTGTGTAATTGCCTGCAGTTTAGTAAGTCAGGAAATAATTTAGTATGATGGTGTAATTGTGGACTGGAGCTGTGTCTGAGCCGTTCTGAAGAGCTGGGCAATGTCATGAAGCTGTGATCACACTGTGTTAAAGTTTAGAAAACATCAACCAGAATAATAATAATAATGGTACATTTGATTTAATGGTCATGACACTCAAGGTCAGCTCACATCAGATAACATCAACAGCAATAAATTGAACAATCACCATTAAACATAACAATCAACAGCAAAAGTAATAAAACATTATTACCATCAACAGTGCAAAAGAGTACAAATTGGAAATAAAGTGAAATCAATATTTGTAGCAAAAAGAAATAAAGATAAGGTAAATTGAGTACATTAAAAATTTAATAATGTAGAAATATTGAATATAAAGCTGAAACAGATTAGTATTTATTGTAACACATAACAGTGGGACACAGTTAACAGAATTTTATGTTTTTTATTTACATCTATATCAGAAAATACTCTTATCAATATTGCCGGGTCCTTTACTACTGGAAATTATCATTTTAACAGCCACCTGTTAGCCAGCACTAAACAGTTGTTTCCTGTGGTTTTCTTTACAATAGTTAAATTCCATACTTTTGCCTGTAACCGTAGAAGTGTGACACATTTGAATGAACCGGTATCTAACTCCATAATTCAGACATACCTAGACGATCACATGCCGTGTTCCTTTCTTTCTTTTCTCTCCCTCACATGCACATACATCCATGACTACAGGCAGAGGAGAGGAGACAGGCATCACCTCTGCTTGGTTTTAGCGTTTATGAAAGCCATAAATGGCTCTTTAATATAGTGGTAATCAGGGTGGTAATTTGGGTGGAATTGTCCCTTATTGTTGCCAGACATGCCTCCCCAACTCCTGCCAACACACACATATATATAAATATACACACACACACACCCACGCACACACTCACACACAGACAAACACACACTCTCACTCTCGGGCAGACAGGGTGTTCAAGCAGTAATTCACACCACATGCCAACAAACTGGGCGGTTGTGTTTTTTTGGTGTTGCTATGTGTGTGTGTGTGTATGTCTGTTCCTGCTTTAATGCTGAGGTCAAACCAGTAAATGGGAGGGGGTTCCCAAGATTTTTGTTAAAGTGTTAAAATACATGTGTGTGTATGCGTGTGTGTGTTTGTATAGGCACATCCACAGCCACATCTGTGTGTGCGCGTGTGTGTGTGTGTGTTTTAATTGCGGTCTCAGCAAAAGTAGCAAGTGTGTTCGAAACAGATGGTTTTCATCACTCCGACTGCACAGAGAACTTCTCTCGCTTTCTGTCTCCCTCTAATTTCACCTCCCTGTTTTTGAAATTAAACTTTTCTTAATGTGCGCATGCTTCTAATTTGACAAATCATTAAATATGTGACAGTGCACAGTAAGCGTGTGCTGCCATGTTTCACAGCGTTACATTCTTCAGTAGTTGCGAGATAAAAAAAACGAATTTCTCGTGCTGCGCGGTTGAGTAAGAGCTTCCATGGTAAAGAACATCCCTCATTCTGGCCGTTAATTTGTGGTGTCCATGTGCACACACATGCACGCGCGCAGACACACACACACTCACACATAGCACACCCACACAGACTTTCATAAATCAATATTTACTAAGGAACCTTTCCCCTTTTGAGTCAGAGGAAGCAAATGTGCATCCTGCTGTCTCCCCTCTGTCATGAGGGTGTGTGTGTGTGTGTGTGTGTGTGTGTGTGTGTGTGTGTGTGTGTGTGTCTGTGTGTGTGTGTGTGTGAAAATGCACTTACAGTAAGTGCAGAGGCGACTCATGTGTTTTGACATGCATGTTTTCTTGTTTTGTTTTCTCAGCGTTTCAGTCATTCCAACAAAAATGTCTCTCCCTCAGGGGCTGATTCGTCTCATTAGAAGGGAGCTCGAGTATTTAACACTGCAACAAACAACAAAGAAAAGCATTGAGATAGTGGAAGACATTTACACAGTTTATAATATAATTAAGGCCGAGGAAGAAGGGAAAAAAGGAGAGAAGAAGAGGCTCGACAGTGGGAGGAATGGGAGAGGTAAGAGTGTGTCGAAAGGATGAATCGGCAACACTCAAGGGCAGCGTGAACGAATGAAGACAAGAGCTAGTGAGCAATGGTGTCATTGGTTTGAATAGACAGCACTGGAGGGTAGAGAGGAGAGGAACGTGAAGAGGAGGGGGAACGGAGAGGTGGGTGGTGGTTAGTCACAGCTCTTTAGGGCACATCAGGGCAAATGGTTCCTTACATCACTCTGACACACGCACAAACACCGAGCAACTGACACACATGAAGTTGTGCTGACACACTTTTGCCTCAGAGGATGTGGAAATCCCACTTTGCACCTTCCTCTGAAAAGAGAGGAGGTGGAAGAGGAGGAGGAGGAGGAGGAAAGAGAGAGAGAGAGTGAAACAGATGGGCGAGACAAAGAATGGAAAGAAGAGATGGACAGAGATTGCAGTGAAAGAAGGTTTTGGATGAGTGGGGACTAATTTAGTCACGTAGACGCACACACACACACACACACACACACACACACACACACACAAGTGCAGATACTTGAGCATGCTGTGTGTGTGCCAGGTGGACGTCTCAAGTTGAGGAAACCAGACCTGACAGCTTGGCAAAAAGAGAGGGTACAGTGACTGGCCAGAACGAGGGAGGGTTTTCTGTGTTCGTCTTTTGTCTGAATCATAGAAGTTTGATCGTATGGCTCTGGGTTGTTTGAAACGGAACGTACACACATATCGTTGAGTGGTGTGTCACTTTAATGAGTGTGTTGTGTTTAAATACTGAAGGAAATGCGACTCTTTATGTGTATGACAACATCCTATCATTTCTCTCTCTAGGCGATCCAGGCAGCCAGACAGTTCCTCCTCCAGCAGGCCTCTGGACTCAACTCCCCTGGCAGCAACGAGGTCAAACAGAACGCTGTGCAGGTCAGAGCACACGCACACACAGACACACACACACACACACACACACACACACACACACACACACACACACACACACACTGACTTTGACTTTGTCAGAATCTGTATATTATTAAGCCCCTGGCTGCTCCAGCTTCCCCTTCACCAACCTGCCACGTCAACTACACTGTGTGATATAGGCGCGTACTTTTCTCTCCCCCTCTCTCTCCCTCTGTCTGTAGCTCTATCTTTCTGTGAGTGCATGTGTGTGTCATTGTTAGTGCGTCTGCAAGTGTGTGTGTGTGTGTGTGTGTGAGAGAGTGAGGCCTGTGGAGTGATTGGGTAGTGAACTGTTTTCAGAGTTGAATTCCACAGTAAGCAGAGAGAGTGGGGTTAGCTGGAGTGCAGGATCCCCACTGAAAGACACTTGAGGAGACACACACAAACGCACATAAAGACAGAACACACACACACACACACACACACACACACACACACACACACACACACACACACACACAGAAAGCACACACACATTTTTACTATTAGTTTATGTAGATACCTAAATATCACATGTGACATTACCTCTGGCAGTTTCTTACAAGGATGTGATGTGCAGAGTATATGCACTAGTGTGATTTGTAGCTGCATGTAATATCAATAAAGTGGGGCCATGGGTATAATAGAGCAGCGAGCAGTCTGGCTATTGCACTGCTCTTCTCATTAACGTGCCACATGATAAACAGCTGGACCGTCGCAGTCTGGGAAATGAAGAAAGACATGGCCGAGAGAAAAGGACGGATGTGAGTCAGAAGCAGGGATAAGGTCAGGTTTCACTTGTGGTGTGTGTGAAGCTGGTGAGGTGCTCATGGTAAAAATGGGAAACTTTCCACATGTAAAGGTAATAATCCTGCACAGGACGTCTCGATAAAAAGGGTAATTATTTGCAGCTTTGCTCCAGTAGAGTTATATGCTGCAAAGGATACGTGCAAATAATAATACATGAAATTCATGCGTCGGGTAAGTGACCTCTGGGAAGTGCAACTGACTTAATGCCTGCTCATTACTGAAGACGTCAGAAATGGGATAAAAAATTTAAAAAAGGGATCTTGCGGATTACACTTTAATCAAAACACGGACTGGAATCAGAATCACTTTATTTACTTAGGATAGAAACTGGCTGTAGATATTACATGGTGACTTAGACGGGGGTAATAAAATAAAATGAATGTGGAAATATTCTACGGATTAAAATTGCATTTATTTTAAGTCAACACAAAATGAGGCCTAAAAAGAGATTCACGAGTTCAGTCATTCACTCTAACTCTGTGTCTTTGTGTCTGGACTCCCTTGCTTCACCATTTTCATACCACCACACGTTGTATAAATCTACAGTGGCAGCTGATCCAGATAGGTCAGTGTTTGCCAACAGACCCTCCTCCTGACCTGGGTCACATGCATGTTGGACACTACTCCGCTGTGGTCAACAAGTGGGGAATAGGCCTATAATTATCTTTAAGTTTGAATATTTTTCATTTTCTGAAAAGCTAGAAAAGCTTTGAACGTTAGACTGTAGTGTAAATCTGCTGGTTGACATGGAAGTGTGTGGAAGTCCACTCGTGTCCATGTTGACAGAGGATTAACCTGTGACAGCAGTCTCACATAAATTGGGCCAAACGCAGGTCCAACACACGTGTAGTTGACACAACTCATGCCTACATCTCTTATATTAAAGAAATATTACCGTTGACTGTCTTCTTGCTCTCTCTCCCTCTCTTTCTCACTCTCTCTCTCTCACACACACACACACACACACACGCCACACCACCTCTTCACTCTCCATCTCTGTCTTGTTTGTTGGTGCCTGGCCCGGGTACCCTCGCTGTTCTCTCTAGGGCATCGACGCTACATCTCTGTTGTCTGAGCTGTCAGCTCTCATGGCCCCACACATCCTGCCGACTCACACACACACACACACAAATGTAAATCCAAGGGGGATGTGTGTGTGTGTGTGTGTCACAGTCATAAACACAGACACAAACACCAAAGCAAAGTGTAGGCCAGTTATTTGTGCAGCAGCAGCACTGAAGCAGTTTACTTCAGAGCGAAGCTGGCTACTGAGGTGCATAGAAATGTCCTAAGTACTATAATTTCCATCTTCAGGATCATTTTTAAATTGCAGAAATTGCACTCAGTTGCTGTAATTGAAGCAATCATCCGTCGGCCACAGAGAGGGTGATCGAGCGCTGCAAGTGAGTGGAACCAGAAATTTAATCGGGTTATTTCTTGAGGTGGCAAGTATACGCTGTACTGTACGGTGACACAGGGGCTCACATCAGGAACAAAATGGCCGTCCTCAGGTTGGTTCCTGCTGGGCGGCTCTCACACATGCAAATGAACCTGAGCCAATAATGAGATCTTTAGGAGCTCGATAATTAGATTTTTCCCTTCTCTCTGAGGGAGAACGACGCAGGCACACAGGGAGGACTTCTTTTTTTCTTGTCTTGACTTCTCTAGAGAAGCCATGGTCTGCACTGACAACCGCCCCCCCCCCCCCCAGCCTTCCCTCCCCATGGCCCCTCACCTCACCCTTCATGCTCCCCCATCATATTTCTCTTCTTTTCTTTATTTATAATAGAGAGGAGGATCAGAGTGGTAGAGCAAAAGAAACTCTGAGATTATATCTGCTTTTTGATTGGTTGTTCAGAGATGGTCTCTGTGTGTTTCGCTGGCGATGTGAGATGGTATCAATCCACTGTGTGCGCTTATGTGTGTGCGCAGTCATGTGCGTGTGTCACACTGTCATGTGTCGGATTCAAGAGAAACTCGACAATAGCTCAAGTCTCTAGACAGTCAAATGCAGTAAAAAACATGTAATGTGTAAAAGAAAGTCAGTGAAAACCACAATGCTAAAATGCCAAGTGATTATTTAGGAATTGGATGATTGAAAAAGAAAGAGGGGTTTTAAATTTGACAATTAGAAACAAATGCATTCAACACAGATGGAATAATACTTGATAATCAGTTAATAGAAGAAAATTGCAATTCCAAACCATGCAATTGTTATGCTCTGTCTCTTGTTGTTCTACAATACATACAAAATATGTTAAATATTGTTAACTGAAATTATGGATTTGCCAAGATAAAATGGGAATTATTAATAGATAAAAAATATTGCATAACCAGTTGACCACTGTTAGTGCAATGTTCCTTTGCAATTACTGCTGATGTGCCTCTGAGCAAAGCAGGCTGAGCCAAGGTGCTCACAGGTGTAAATTGATAGCTGTGGCTATCATGCCGTCACAATTTCCTCAATAAGTTTACGTGAATATTCATTTTGAAAGAGATTTCATTTGAAATATGTCTCAACCCTCTGCTGTATTTGGATAATGTCACACTTTAGATGTGTGTTTGTAGGTGTTGGACATAATCGGCCACAGTTACTGTAATTGGCTGTGGCACAAATACAGCCGAGAGAATTGGTGGGCACACATTTGGCAGACAAAGTGGCAATTGGCGGATTACCCAGCATGAGACGTAGCATGCCTCCGTGACCTGGCAAACGTTCTCCTACAATGGACACACTTGCCACACACACTAGGAGGGCACACGCAGACACATGTACGCCCACTTGGCAGACACGCGCCTGGCACACTTAACTCGCTGCCACTTGGCATCGGCACATACAGATTAATGCACGTGCTTGGCTGCGGCCCATACGTATGTAATTGAATAGCGCAGTGTCCTGTTTTCATGTATTATTGAGGAGCTCGTTTAATTAGGAAAAAAATGAAAAGACTCATTAGAGATATGTTAATTAGCTCGGCTCCGTGCTCTCTGGAGAGGGCTGGCACCAGCACAGTGGGACAAGAG